>NC_057799.1:208924043-209128441 GCF_018294505.1 Triticum aestivum
CCACCCCCATCGGCGACCTCCCCTAACCCCATCACCACCGGCGACTTCCCTCCCTTGCTCCTCAACCCAACCCAACCCCGATTTGATTCAGTTCAGAGACGAATCCCCTCCCACATCACTGCCACCGCCACACACTGCCGATCCCCTCACATCCAGCCAGTGGCCATGGCCTCCGGTATCTCCCCGACAGTCGCCACTCCCGTACCCTCTCTAGTCCCCTCCCCTCCCCTGCCCTCACCAGAAGAGGAAGAGAAGAGGGTCAGGCGGATCAGGCGGCCGCCATGGCGCGACCAGATCCGCCACGGTTTCCCCGCGCGTTGTCCACGGGCTCGACTCCAGGGACTGGGTCATGGTCTGCGAGGCCCTCAACGACGCGTGCCGCCTCGCCATCCACCACCCCGCCCTCCTCGTCCCCATCCTGTAAGTTCTTTGATCCCCTCTGTCATTGCTGCTCTTGGCTTCTGTTTTGGCGAATTCCGTTGGGGATCTGACCCGAGAATCGATCGTCCATCCGCGGGTGCTGATTGGCAGGGAGAAGGTGGTGCTGATTGGCAGGGTGAAGGCGGTTGCTGATTGGCAGGGTGAAGAACCCGCGCAGCGCCGTGCTCAAGACCTCCGTGATGGCATGCACGGACGTCTTCACGGCCTTCGGCAACCTCTCCTTGAGCAGCAGCTGTAGCAGCAGCTTGTCCAAGCCGATGCAGTTGGAGTTCATATATATTTCTCCAAAAATTATACTCTCACTGTGTAGAATCTTTTGGGCCTGAATCGTTGGTTGAGTTTAGGTCAAAAGCATCTGTATGCCAATAGTTTTGATGTTGTTTTGTGCTATATACTTCAGGGAACAGTTAACTCATTAATTAAGATGTCGAGGTACTATCAACTAGATCTGTTCACACACATACTTTAGTAACCAGCTCCATTAATCATCTGATCAGCTATGTAAACTAATCACTGAACCTGGAAATTATGTGCTTTGATAGAACACGGAAACTAATCAAATGCAGAAGAGTTGTTTCAGTTTGAGTTCTGTTTGAAATGTTACAACTTCAGAATTCTGGGAACTTTCCATAAAGTTTGCATCAGTTTAGTGGGTTCACCTATATTATGTTGTTGGAACCTAGTTCATGATGAACTGATTTAACTCTCTACTGGAATATTATTGTTTTCTTTATGGGAGGAATATAGTGTATTAGTTGATGTAAATTTGTTTGGGTTCAGACCTATGCTTCCTCCACTGTTTTGTAGAGTTGGCTAATTTTAGATGCTGCATAATAACCTTTAAGGTTGTGGCCAATTTTAGATGCTGCATAATAATCTTTATACTGCATAATAAAAAATTGTACCGAAGATGAATGGTCGATTAGTTTTAGCTTCAAGCCATTTTAGTATATTCTTTGTACATGTGGCCTGTGGGTATAACTAGTTTGCTGTAGTTCATCCGTGATGTCCAGTAGCTATGAGATCCGAGGGATGCCGACCATTCGAGCCACTTAACTTATTCAGCTTTCACTCTACAATCTTGCTAATTTAAAGTCACTAGGGGGCTTTCCCCAACTGTCCATAGGCCCTAAAAAAACTTATTCAGCTTTGGCCATCCTCATTTGCTATGCTAGGTATAATGTAAACTCTCTTCTGAATTTGATTTGTACCAGTTTGACTTTCCTAAGTTTCTTTTCTTGTTAGCAGAGCTTACACTATCTTTCTATAGGTGCCGCCGGATTCGAGGGTGGTGCCCGAGCCTCCACTGGAGCATGGATCAGCCGTGCAGGAGGTGGAGCTCCACATGGATCACGACTTGGTCGTTGTGGGGGCCTGGACCATCAAGCTCGCGGGCGAGATGGACGGCCTCGACAACGGAGGCGCGCGTGAGATCCTGGGGTTGACCAATCCATAGGGTGCCACATCTTCCCTCTGGGTCGCCTGATGTAGCCATACTGTCGCCGGATCTCCTCCCCCCTCTCTCTGTGTGTTTTTCTGTCAATAGCTAGTAGCATAAGTTGGAGCTGGCTGTACCAGGAACTTAATCTGCATTTATTCAACTAGATCAAGTACAAGTACATTAGTTCGTAATCTGCTATTAATACATCTCCTATTCATAAATTTCCTGAAGTAGTGCATGCATATATTTAGGTGCTGGTTAATTAGAAAATGGATGTGATTTCTAACTTGATTGCTGTAGGCTACAAGATATATCTTTGTTGGTTCATCTTGCTGTAGAATATGCCCTTGTTCATTCATTTATGTGTATTGCTATTTACCTCTGGTGACATGTGAGAAGCACTCATCTATATGTTTATATTTTGAGCAGCTGGGTACAACTACAGTTGCAGAATCATCCATCCAAATTTTGGGAGGATGGCATAAAAGATTAGATAACCCATGCTTTTGAAATCATGGTAAGCTTCACAAGCTTGTAAGGTGTTTTCTGTTTTCAAGCGACTTTACATCAAGTTACTGTTTCTCAACTGAAATTCTAGACTGTATAGCTCTTTATTGTTCTCTCCACTTATTTGTACAGCCAAGGATGCTTACTTAACTGTATAGCTCTTTATTGTTCTTTTCCAGGTATTCTATTTATGCTCCATCCCGAAATCTATTGTGCACTGCCAAGTCCATGAGGCGAAGCACTCACTGCTTGACCATTTCTTTACTGAACTGGGAGCAACAGAGGCAAGATATTCGAAACAAGTTGAAGTCCTTTCGATTCTTGATTTCTAGCATACACATGCAACCTGATTGGTGATGTTACTGTAGATATGATGGCAGTGCTTACTATTTTTTGATTTGATGCATGTTACCTTCGTTTTTGTCTATGCCTTCTTTAGTGTTTTGCCAGCTAACTAGTCTATTGGTCGTTTTGAAATATGAAGATGTTGCATGTAAGCACTATTGCTGGCAATTTGGCACATCATATTAGTCTTATCCCATGTTTTGTCACTAGCATACACTACAATCCCTTGTTTTGTCACTAGCATACACTACAGTTTTATTAAAAGGGGGGCATATCATTTGCCCTATATAATAGTGCTGATTTTGCGCTGATATGAACTTACAACAGTATTACATTGTAGTGTTTTCTACATGTTGTATCACTAGTTTCATGCTGCCTTCTCATTTGAACCTATTACTTGTTTTTGTTTTTATCCTTGATTAGTATCAATTGTTGTATTGTAGACTTAAAATTGTGGTGGTTCCTCCTTTACAGAAGCTCAAGTGTGAAGTCGTGAAGTGTGAAGCAAGTGTGAAGCCGTGAAGTGTGATGCCAAGTGTGAAGCCGTGAAGTCCAACTCATTGTAGCATATCTGTGTTGTAAAGATTGTAATAGATTTATTTAGTGGTATATTTGATGAATTTTATGTGTTCTTTGTTCTATTTGAACTATTGATTATGTATGTGATTTGAAAACTTGTGAAATGGAAACCTGTCCAGTGGGGCCACTTATGAAAATAATTTGTCAAATTTGTACATTTTTGACATGTGGGAGCAATTTGAGAGATGAAACTGACAAGTTGGACCCATCTGACTAGTGGGACCAGCTTGAATATATAATGGTTGAAAATACAAAATTAGTAGACTAAAAGGCCATGGCCCAGAAAATAAAAAGGCCGAATCAATGGCCCAAAGCCCATGTAGCTAGCGAAAATTACCAGGAAAAATAAATATTAAAAAGGCCGAATTGTTGGGCTCGGCCCATGTAAAACCCTGAATCGGACCGGGCTGATTCTTGTGCCACATCAGCTTGCCATGCTGGATGCCTACGTGGCCTGAGGAGGTTGCTAGTGACCAAAAATTTGGTAGTGGAACCAACGACCTTTTACATATCACAAAGAAGGTCACTAATTTCAGTTTACGACTGCCAGCTTTTGACCTTCTGTTTTTGGTCACAAAAAGGTCGCAAATGAAAAACTATGACGTTTCAGCGGCCAATAGTGAGGGTCACAAGTTGACATATTTCTTGTAGTGGATGGAGCCGTCACTGTCACCACAATGGCACTTTATTTTAGTGGAACTGCACAAAAGGATAAGAAAATTATAGTTGCACCTTACATGAGCCAGACATCCAACCTTAATGTTGCTCAATTTTTGTGCAACTACTAAAGAAGAACCTGCCAGCTCACAAGAGCAAGTACTTCTTGCTAGCTGAATGATACAATTTTTACTTCATTTCAGGTGAACTGCAGAAAAAGTGGCATGAATTGAATCATCGAGTGGAGCTGCAGGTTGACTTCCAATAGTGCCAGTATTATAGTAATCATGCTCTTTATTATCTGTGCTGTGCAAACAGGAATACTCAACTACAGATGTTGTGACGGTCAATAGCATTCGCCAAGTTCTTCGATTGTATGACATGGCTAGCCAAGATGGATTTAATCCCGATATTCACTTTATCAAAAGGCTCTAATGGGTTGGTTCTGAATCTTGCAAGCTGGGAATCAGTGAGATGTGTAGCCATCTTTGTTGTACTTATTATTTGAATCTTATTTGTTGATTCTGAATCTTGCAAGCTGGGAACCAATGAGATGTGTAGGCATCTTTGTTGTACTTATTATTTGATCTTATTTGTTGGTTCTGAATCTTGCAAGCTGGGAATCAATGAGATGTGTAGGCATCTTTGTTGTACTTATTATTTGGATCTTATTTGTTGGTTCTGAATCTTGCAAGCTAGGAAACAGGGCATGATGATGCAGAGGACAACAACCATAACAAACAGTTCAAACTTGGTAGTATTATCTTTGTGAAAGTGCAACAAATGTGCTGATCGTGTGCGTCCTGAGAATAATAATTCTAATTGTTGTGCATGTTGATCCTGTGGCACTGATAGAACGAGCGAATGCATTGCTTGTTTTAAGTATAAATTTCTATTAAAGCTAATTAAATTTAAGTAAAGTGACCACTAACTCCTGTTATTATAGTTCCAATACAGACCCGCTCGTGAACCGACGTGTGGCTGAGGGTGCATCTTCTGCCAGGCGTGCAGCGGACGAGGGAGGGGTAGTAACTGTTGTTGCCTGTACACACTCAGCTTACTGTTGAATCCAGTTCCCCAAGAGCTGAAAAACGAACTGCTGCCGCCGCCTACACACTCGTTCACTCGAAGAGACTCCAATGGCGATCCGAGGGGTGAGCCTGCTGGATATGGACTTCAGCAAGGAGTCCCCCTTTGAGTTCGTCGTTCAGTCCTATGGCTGCACCAAGTTGAATGTGATGTACACCAACGATATGGACTCGGTGAAGCTCTGCCTCGCCTCAGTCCTATGGCTGCACCAGGTTCTGGAGCATTCGCCCATTTCATCGGCAGCGCCGACTGCACCTTCGCTATGGTGGAGAGAAGGAAGAACGTGACGATTCAGCCATCTGGTGCAACAAGCTTGTCGACATCCAGAAGCAATACAAGATCATCAGCAACGGGCAGGAGAAGGACTCCGTGGTTGACCTCGCTGAGACCATCATCGACCCCTGATACGCCAACATGAAAGAAGACGACCTGAACATGTGGGAGGTACCTCTGAATCTAGCCTACATAACCTACGCGGACAAGGACGCATACGCATGCTACGACATGTACAGGCAGATCTTGGACATGAGGGCGTGTCTGCTTGCCGTAACCGACGAGTACACGGACAGCCGCAGCGTCATGATCAAGCGTGCCAGGAAGGTCTAGATGTTGTACTTTATCTGTTTATAAGCACCTTTATCATCCGAGTGTTTCATGCATTAGCCTATGTGTCGTAGTTATCTGTTTTGTCCGAAATATTTCTTTTAAGAACCCATTAACCTGATTGCTTTTTTTAGTGGCTATTTGCTTATGTATGTAAACTAGTTCACTCGGCTGCCGTGCTTTGAATCTCCTTCCTCCCAACATATTCCCCTCCTCAGGTGGACCCAGCAGGTCTCTGAATTTTCTCCCACTTTCTTTTTCGATGTAAACCGAGTTTTCTCCCAGTACTTTCCCCTAGAACCAACTCAACTGTCCCACGTCTAGCCTAAAAAAGAATAATACCCCACGTACTATTAACTCATCAAATTAAAATGATATTTTATTTCGTAAGTTGAAAGTTCTTACAAAATAATAATAATAATTGTTTATATATAACTTGGCAACTTAACTCCTAGTGATTGCGTACATAAGCTTGCAAAGATTTTACTGACGTGCAATTATGTGTTTATGTTTTTATAACATTTCTCCGTCTAGCCCAACATGATATTTTCACCCAGCCCAGCAAGTCCGCGGATTTCGAGAAAAATGCAAATGGGATTTAAACGGGCTGCATAGATGCTACATCATTGTTTCACCCAGCCCACCAAATGGACTAAAAAATGGACTGGCTGACATGTGGGCCAGTAGGTCGAAGCCTAAGAAGGCGTTGGATTTACATCCAACGACTGGCATTCTTCTTCAATGTCTCGTCTTCTTCCCCCAGTGCTGCCGGAACCGCATGCTCCAGCCTTCGGCGTCCAACGGCGTTGTTTTGCGCTCCTCAGCGAAACTCTACCCCGCCGACGGCCAGGCCATTCCTCCACTCCGCACCTCCTATTATTCTCTGCCGAGTGTCGGCCCACCCCGCACCCGAACCAGTCAAGTTTCCCACTCCTCTCCGTCTGCGACTTCATTTTCGCGTCTTCCCCATCTCCGGGTCGTTCCAGTCTGGGGCCTCGCCGTCGTCCACCACCTCGGTGCGCTCGGCGCGGCGTGGTCAACATACGAGAGTCATCGGAAGAGGACTGTACGTGGAGAGCCTGACGGCTGGGACCCACGAGGTCCATGATCGCACACAAGGAAAGTTCCTCCTTATTACGCACTGTACGTGCACTGTACGTGGGAAGGGCTTCTGTATTTCGCGAAAAAAAGTTCCCCCCGCTGACAGGTCGGACCCACCAGCTATATCTTCGCACGCAAGGAAGTGCCTCCTTATTACGCACCAAAAAATGAATACCCCCTGCTAGCTGGGACCCACCATAGTGGGTGGCTGACTTGTGGGCCTACTAAGTTGACGAGGACGGAGGGCTTTGTCAACTTAGTCAATATGAACGATTCTAGCTCCAGTGACCGTACGATGTCCATCCAACGGCCATAGTGCTTCTTCAACCTCTGGTCTTCTTGCTCCAGCCGCCCAAAGCAGCGCTGGTCGTGCCATGTGCTCCTGCCTCTCGTGGCCGGCTGTGATGCCGCGGAGGCCTCACCGCCCCCTACTACTCCCACCGCTGGCCCAGGGTATCCCTCTACTGACCCACACCCCCTGTTATTCTGCGGCGACGGCAGCCTCACGCCGCAGCCGAACCAGTGAACCCTCGTACTCCTCTCCGCGTGGGCATCCACTGCGCGTCTTCCCTGGCTCCGCGTCGTCCCCTTCCTAGGCCTCGCCATCGTCCACTGCCTTGGTGCTCTCAGCGCGGCGTGGTCAATGTGGTCAACGACCGACTTCCATCGGAAGAGTACTATACGTGGAGAGGCTGACAGCTGGGTCCATGGCCACAGCCCAGTTTTTTTGTGATTTGCCAAGTAAGTCGCTTTGTCAGGCCTGTTGGGCTGCAATTCTTTCAAGACGAGGAGAGCTTCATTTGGCTGGCCGAGAAAATGGCCTATCAGTAATGAGAAATGGGCTGTACATTTTTAAAACACATCAAACCGGCAATTAGTTTGAAATATCTTTTTTTCATTTTGAGATTTTAAATTACATTAATTTTTATGCGTGGAGAATTTGTTGGATTTTATATTGATATACATTTATTTTTAAAATCAGTTTGAATGTGAGTCGAAATTTCGGGATTAAAAACAGTTCGGACCGCACCGAAATATGCAAAATTTTGTATAATTTTTTAACCGTGACCACAATATGGGCTGTAATGCTAACAAAAAGAGTATGGGCTCCAAAAAAAACCTTAAGAATTAGCAAATGGGCTGTAAATTATTAGAAATAATGGCAGATGGGCTGTATGCTGTTTTCCACAGATTTGAGGCTTTCCTAGAAAAAGGTTGACGCACAAGCAGTGACTGTTGGATGTCCATCGAACGACCGTCGTGCTTCTTCAATCTCTGCTCTTCCTGCTCCAGCCGCTCAAACAAGCGCCGGCGGGACTACCTGCTCCCTCCTCCCCGCGGCCGGCTGTGCTGCCGCGCATGCCTCACCGCCCCAGCGTACTCCCATCGCTGGCCTAGCCATCCCTCTACTCACCCACACCTGCTGTTATTCTCCTGCGACGGCAGACGAACCAGTAAACCCTCGTACAGTCGTACTCCCCTCCGCGTGGGAAACAACTGCTGAGTCTTCCCTGCCTCCGTGTCGTTCCCTTCCTAGGCCTCGCCGTCGTCCACCGCCCTGGTGCTCTCGGCGCGGCCTGGTCAACATGGTCAACGACCGACATGCATCTGAAGTGGACTGTACGTGGAGAGGCCGACAGCTGGGTCCACGGCCGCACGCAAGGAAATGCCTCCTTATTACGCGCAAAATAATGATTCCTCCACCTGACATCAGGGACCCACCGGAAGGGCCTCTGTATTTCGCGAAAAAAACATTACCGCCGCTGACAGCTCGGACCCACCAGCTATATCATCGCACGCAAGGAAGTGCCTCCTTATTACGCACAAAAAAATGAATACTCCCCTGTTAGCTGGGACCCAGTATAGTGGCAGGCTGACTTGTGGGCCTACTAAGTTGATGGGGACGGAGGGCTTTGTCAACTTAGTCAATATGCACGATTCTAGCTCCAGTGACCGTACGATGTCCATCCAATGGCCGTAGTGCTTCTTCAACCTCTGGTCTTCTTGCTCCAGCCGCCCAAACCAGCGCCGGTCGTGCCTCGTGCTCTTGCCTCCTGTGGCCGGCTGCGATACGGCGGAGGCCTCATCGCCCCCTACTACTCCCACCGCTGGCCAGGCTATCCCTCTACTCACCCACACCCCCTGTTATTCTGCGACGACGACAACCTCACACCGCAGCGAACCAGTGAACCCTCGTACTCCTCTACGCATGGGAATCCACTGCCGCGTCTTCCCCGGCTCCGCGTCGTCCCCTTCCTAGGCCTCGCCATCGTCCATCGCCCTGGTGCTCTTGGCGCGGCGTGGTCAACGTGGTCAAGGAACGGCTTCCATCAGACATGGACTGTACGTGGAGAGGCTGACAGCTGGGTCCACGGCCGCAACAAGGAAGTGCCTCCTTATTACGTGCAAAATAATTATTCCTCCACCTGACAGCGGGGACCCACCGGACGGGCCACCATATTTCACGAAAAAAATGTTTGCCCCTGACTTCTGGGACCCACCAGCTACATCTTCGCACGCAAGGAAGTGCGTCTGGGCAAAAAAAAAAAGGATTCGCCCCCTGACTGCTGGGACCCACCAGCTACATCTTCGCAGGCAAGGAAGTGCCTGACAGTCGGGGCCCACCTGGTCGAAGCGTACGTAGCGTTGTCATTCTGGTCGCGAACATGTACGTACATATATACTGGTGGATGTAGAGGCACGCACGTGTCGTAGTAGAGGCGCGCACGTAGCATGTACACGTACGTACAGCGGCCAGGGTGCAAGAAAGAAAAATACGGCCACGTATGTGTACATACGGGCGGGGTCTCGAACGCCTACTCGCGCATACGTATGGCCAGGGCTCGTGTACATGGCTGGGTCGGAACGGAGAAACAACGTCGTTGTCGTGTTCATGGGGAGGCAACGGAATGTGTCGTGTTCATGGGGAGGCAACGGAATGCGTCGTGTTCATGGGGAGGGGTGTGGCGTACCGCAAAACGGAGGAAACAAACCTCCTACGGTCGAAACGGGGGTCCTGTTGATCGGGAGGAGTGTGGCATACCGCAAAACGGAGGAAACGGACCTCCTACGGTCGAAACGGGGGTCCTGTTGATCGGGAGGGGTGTGGCGTACCGCAAAACGGAGGAAACGGACCTCCTACGGTCGAAACGGGGGTCCTGTTCATCGGGAGGGGTGTGGCGTACCGCAAAACGAACGAAACAGACCTCCTATGGTCGAAACAGGGGTCCTGTTGATCGGAAGGGGTGTGGCGTACCGCAAAACGGACGAAACGGACCTCCTACGGTCGAAACGGGGGTCCTGTTCATCGGGAGGGGTGTGGCGTACCGCAAAACGGGACTCCATGGGATACTGTTCATCTCCACCGTCGACCTCCTCCAGCCTCCACGGGCTACCGTTGACCTCCTCCAGCATCCACGGGCTCCTGTTCATCCAGCCTCCACCGCGCGCTACTCCACCGGCTACTGTTCAACCACCCCTCCACCGTCTACTGTTCATCCAGCCCTCCACACCACGGGGTCCTGTTCATCCAGAGGCAACGCCACCGCTCGCTGTTCATCCAAACCCCCCCCAACGCTCACTGTTCATCCCAGAGGCAGCATCGATCAGCTTCAGTTAGCAGCAGTAGCGAAGGAATCGATCGATCGGGTTCAGTTAACAGCCATCGATCGATCGCTCGGGTTCAGTAACGCGTAGCCTGCAGTGCAATCGCTCGGGTTCAGTTAGAGCCCAACGCCACGCTCGGGTTCAGTTAGAGCCAACGCCTCGCACACACGCGCGTACGTGTACAAGAGAAACGCGCATCGCTCGGCCCCCGACCTCCCACCGTAACCGGGAACTCGCCGAAATTTTCCTCGCCCTCGCTTCTACCATGGTTTTTTCCGTCATGGACGGCCCAAAGAATGTCATGCAGCTGTGTCTCCGGCCCGCCCAGGACGAAAATCCCATTTTCTGTCATGATTTTTTGTCATAGAAGTAGGAGCCCACCACATCTATGATGATACCGGGTTTTGTCACAATTATCGTCATAGAAGTGTCATATGTATGACAAATTTTTTTTTGTTCGGCCCGAAATGTCACGGATGTGTCTTTTTTTTGTAGTGAAACAACTGTCGGTCTCCAACTTCATCCCACATCAACGGTGTACGGCATCTTCTTCCATACAGGGCTTCGAAAGGTGCCATCTTCAAACTGGCCTGGTAGCTGTTGTTGTAAGAGAACTCCGCGTAGGCAAGTTGTCATCCCAACTAGATCCGTAATCTAGCGCACAAGCTCTGAACATGTCCTCCAGAATCTGATTGACTCTCTCAGTCTGTCCATCTGTCTGCCGGTGAAAAGCTGTACTGAATTCTAGCCTGGTTGCCAAAGTCTGGTGCAGCTGGTGCCAAAATTTTGAATTAAACTGTGTTCCTCTATCTGATACGATGGTCCTCGGAACTCCGTGCAGACATATGATCCTGGTCATGTATATCTTGGCCAACTTCGCACTTGTATAAGTGGTTTTCACTGGGATAAAGTGGGCTACTTTGGTCAAGCGATCCACTACTACCCAGATAGAATCATACCCCGATCGGGTCCCGGGTAATCCGGTGATAAAATCCATGCCAAGCTTATCCCACTTCCATTTCGGTATCGACATAGGTTGCAGTAATCCTGCTAGCTTTTGATGTTCTGCCTTCACTCTCTGACATACATCACATATGGCTACATACTCGACAATATCCTTCTTCATACCAGTCCACCAGAAATGCTCCATCAAATCCAAATACATCTTGGTGTTTCCGGGGTGTATTGAGTATGGCGAGTCATGAGCTTCCTGTAGTATCAACTTCCTGATCTCTGCATTATTGGTCACATATATACGGTCCTCAAACCATAAGGTGTCGTACTCATCCTCACGAAAACCTTTGGCTTTTCCTTCCCCCATTTTCTCCTTTATTTCGGCAATCTCCTTATCATCCTTCTAAGCTTCTCGAATCTTCCCCAACAATGTAGACTGAACTTCCATTGCTGCAACATAACCTCTAGGAACAATCTCCAAATGTAGCTCCCTGAGATCCTTGGCTAACTCCTTTGGCATCCCTCCGCTTACGAGGGTGTTAACATAACTCTTACGGCTCAAAGCGTCTGCTATGACATTGGCCTTGCCTGGATGATAGTGCAACTTCATGTCATAATCCTTTATGAGCTCCAACCATCTCCTCTGCCTGAGGTTAAGCTCCTTCTGTGTGAAGATGTACTTCAAACTCTTGTGATCCGTTTACACATCGCAACGGTTTCCAATGAGAAAATGTCTCCAGGTCTTGAGCGCATGCACCACAGCTGCTAACTCCAAATCATGCGTGGCATAATTCAACTCATGCGGTTTCAGTTGTCGTGAGGCATACGAAACAACTCTTCCGTCTTGCATAAGTACTCCTCCAAGTCCTAAGCGAGAGGCGTCGCAATACACTTGGAAATCCTTGCGTATATCCGGTAGAATCAACACTGGGGCTGTAGTCAAACGCTTCTTCAACTCCTGGAAACTTGCTTCACATTCATCAGTCCAATGGAACTTAGTGTCCTTCTTCAACAATGTCTTCATAGGCTTCGCAATCTTAGAAAAATTCTCAATCAATCTCCGATAGTATCCCGCGAGTCCAAGAAAACTACGGATCTCTCCAACTGAGGTGGGTGCCAACCACTCAGTGACTGACTGAACCTTGGTGGGATCCACTGCTATACCTTCTCCTGATATAACATGTCCAAGAAATCCAACTTCCTTCAACCAAAACTCACATTTGCTGAACTTTGCATATATCTGATGTTCCCTGAGCTTCTCTAGAACTAATCTCAAATGCTCCTTGTGTTCCTCTTCATTCTTCGATTATACCAAGATATCATCAATGAACACCACGACAAATTTATCCAAAAACTCCATGAACACCTTGTTCATCATACTCATGAAATAGGCAGGGGCGTTAGTTAGTCCAAAGGACATAACCGTATACTCATATAACCCGTAACTTGTGGTGAAGGTTGTCTTAGGTATATCCTTTTCCCTAATCTTTAGCTGGTGATATCCTGATCGCAGATCAATCTTAGAAAACACCTTAGCTCCTTGCAACTAGTCAAACAAATCATTGATCATCGGCAGTGGGTACTAGTTCTTGATTGTTACTTCATTCAACGCACGATAATCAACAACCATCCTTAACGATCCATCCTTCTTCTCAACCAAGAGCACTGGGGCTCCCCATGGTGATGAACTTCTTCAAATGTAACCTTTCTCCAATAACTCCTTAATCTGCTTCTTAATCTCCTCCAGATCGTTTGCGGGCAACCGGTAGGGTCTCTTCGATATGGGCCCGGTGCCTGGCAACAACTCTATCAAAAACTCGATGTCTCTATCTGGTGGCATGCCTGGTAACTCCTCTGGGAATACATCTGGGTAATCCTTCACAATAGGCACTTCCTCCTGAACAACTCCCGTGAGAGAATTTACTTGGGTCCTCCTTGGCGCATGCCTGGATACATACTTGATCCTTTTTCCCTCCGGGGTGGTGAGTAAAATTGACTTACTCGCGCAATCGATGTTTCCTCCATACATCGACAGCCAATCCATTCCTAGTATCACATCCAAACCTTGTGATTCCAAAATTATCAGGTCTGAGGGGAAAACATGGCTTCCAATAGTCAATGGCATCTGAAAGCATCCTTGACTTGCCATATATTCTGCTCCTGGCGAACTTACTAACATAGGTGTCCTAAGTACCTTAGTGGGCAACTTATACTTATCCATGAATCCCCTTGATATGTATGAATGCGATGCACTAGTATCAAAAAGAACAATTGCAGTAAATGACTTAACCAAAAACTTACCGATAACTGCATCAGGCTGCTCCTCAACCTCCTCCACGTTCACGTGGTTCACTTGTCCCCTATTGAAAGGGTTGGGCTTCTTCCCAGCGCTTCCATTGCCATTACCATTCTTTGCTTCAGGGCACTCAGTGGCATAGTGTCCAGTCTTCCCGCACTTGAAACAAGTAATGTGACTTAGGTCCTTCTTGGCGGGTGTGGCTAGGTTAGAGCGGTTCTGATTGCTGCCTACTCCACTCCTGTTTCCATTTTTGGGGCCATTGTGGTTATGAGAACTCCCTACATTGTGGGTGTGGCCTCCATGGTTATGGACAAGTCCTCCCGGGTTCGGGGTGAAACGAGGCTTCTGCTGAGCTCCAGAATTGTACTTTCCTTGTCCATACTTCCTCTTGCCGCTCTCAATCTGCTGCTGCTTCCCTTCGATCATAAGAGCCTTGTCTACCAACTCCTGGTAGTTGTTGAATGTTGCCACCATCAACTGCATGCTCATCTCATCATTTAGCCCTTCCATAAACTTCTCCTGCTTTGCGGCATTCGTGGCCACATCATCAGGGGCATAACGAGATAACTTACTAAACTCATCTACGTACCGAGCCACAGTACGATTTCCCTGGCGTAAGTTGCGAAACTCAGGCTTCTTCATGCTCATAGCTCCAGTTGAGACATGGGCTGTGCGGAATGCTTGCTGAAACTGATCCCAAGTGACATTGGCTATGGGAAAAGTGGTTGTGTAATTCTCCCACCATGAGGCCGCTGGTCCATCCAACTGATGTGCGGCAAAACGCACCTTCTCTGCATCAGTGCAACCTGCAATGGTCAACTCCCTTCCAATCCTGCGTAGCCAGTCATCCGCAACTATTGGCTTGGTGCTACTGGAAAACACCGGCGGCTGCAACCTCAGAAAATGGGCTAAGTTGTCAACTGGAGGAGGATTGTTGTTGTTGTTGTTGCCTTGGTTCTGGACTAATATCTGCATCAAGGCATTCTGCTGCTGGATCCACTGGGTGATCTCCCGTGGGAAGAAAAATCTGGTGTCACGTCTCGGAGGCATCTGATGGGTTTAGAGGGAAGAGATTAGAATAGAATTGAGGTCTAGTGAGAAAGCACTACCCATATGCACATGAGACAAACACAATCATATCACTCAATCAATCAAACAAGGGCATACAATCGATCTAACTATGGTTACAGTGCTCGGACTATACTATTTACATGGGGGAAATACTACTGATCATATGGTGGTCTACTAGAAATTTTGGTCGGCGGAAGACTCCATGATGTCTGCTCCAGCTTCGTCTTAATAATCATCATCACTATCGTCGGGGTCGGAGTCGGTGTCGTCGATGATGATGTAGTTCTCAGAACAAGTGGAATCGTCGTCTTCTCCTCCTGGCGCAGGGTCTCCCATGAATACTACAATCTTCTTTATTAGGTCGCCGTTCTTCTCCAATAGTGTCACGATTTCCTCCTCATATCCATCGTGTGTAGACTTGAGTTCCTCTTCTAACTCGGTGATCCTTGTCATCGCCTTCTTTAAATCTATCATGCTCGCGCACATCTGGTTCTCCTGGCGTCGAATGTGCTGGTTTAACTCATGGATGAATGCTGCAATGGACCTGTCCTTCCTGGTACTGACCATCTCCGATTGCTCATCTCGGCGCCCGCATATCTGGTAGATAGTATCCTTAAGATACTTGTGGTAAACTTCACCAATGCACCCCATGGCGATGTGGGCTGCCATGCTCTTTCCCAGACTCCAGGTTGGGGCATCAAAGGAAAACTCTATGGGCTCCGTGACTGGCATGAACGTCCTTCCTGGAACTTGAACTTGAATCATCCAGCGCTCCTCTTTCGGTAATGTGGCATTGTAGGTCCCGGTGAAGCTTGGTATTCCAATGTTCAGGTATCTAGTGACTTCCTTCAAGTGTCGTCCAAAAGAGGGGTCTTCATCTGGTTGTGCAAACTTGTTCCTCGAGTCCGCCATCCTAAAGAGTAGAAAATGGAAAGGAGTCAGAAATGAGTAGAGAAGAGTGACCTATGGCTTTCCTAGTGGTCGTGTCCTACATTCAGCGTGTGCTCTAATACCATCTTGTAGCAACCCGACCTCAAACGGTCAAGTCTCTGTGCTTCAGTGTCATCCCTGGATCGGTAATGCTGACACACACAGTACTCGAAGGATTTATAACAGAGTAGCAATCACACACTTATTACATCGAATGTCCCAAAGAGAACTTATTACAATAAATATGGCTTAAGGTCATCTAACACGATAACAGCGGAAGGCTTGGAAGATAAAGTGAGTCTATCAACTCCATCGACATAGTTGAGTGCATGAAAAACGACCTATGGCACCTTACTCGTCGTGTGAAAAGTCTGCAACACAATACGTTGCAGTCCGAAAACGGGTCAGCACATGGAATATGCTGGCAATATAACACAGTAGAGCAATGAACAGATATGGCTGGTGGAGGCTCTATGGTTATATGATTTTTGCGAAAAGCCAATTTTTCCCTACAACAAAGGAATAAATTTTATTTAACTATCATGGTAGTTGAAACATCATTGAGAAGGTTCCTCCAACTCAATCCCAAAATAATAATCATTAACCCAATCAATTAACTTAAATAAAGTGTTGAGATCAACATGATAATCCAAGAACTAGATACTCAAGATTTCCATAACCGGGGACACGGCTAACCCTGATTAGTTTGTACACTCTGCAGAGGTTTGCACACTTTTTCCCACAAGACACGATCGCCTCCATTGGATTTCTCGCACTACACGGTGTTTGAGAAATGGATGACCGAGACACAGTCTTTCAGAAGCATTAACTCTTTACCCTGGATGGACAGTTACACCTACTTTCCCTCTACATCTCCTAGCCCACCACTGAAAGAGGTCATGCAACATACTCAACTATGCCAGAGCCCATAATGGCTTGTGGCTGCACACGGAAGTTTCTAGCATGAATAATCTTAAGATCCCTTTGAGCCTAGGTGGCAGACCGTAGGATGATCACACGGGTACTCTGGGATATCCTAGGACAACACTGGATTCTCCAGGTGCCCGAACAAGCAATCCACCCAGATGTGTATTAAAGTTGCCACCTTAAGTTGAACCATTAATTAACAACTCACATCTATCATGGATACACTCAAACCCAATCCACGTCTACGAGCATAGCATAGCAATATAAGCATACGTAGAAGTAACTCCCAAGGGTTTGATAATAAACAGGGCAATAGGTTCTACCTCATCAACTACTTCCCAAACCCACATGTTAAGAGATCCTACTCATGCAGTGTGTGATGGTTGTAACTAAAGCATAAAAACTGGGTAATAAAGGGGTATGATCAATGTGTTACTTGCCTTGCTGACGATCCGCAAAACCTACGGACTCGTAGTAGCACGCTTCGCACTCCGGGAATTCTATCGCAAACAAACAATAACATACATAAGCAATCAAGCAAAGATGCACGCGTAAAACTCAAATAAGAAGATCTAACCAGAAACTTTAACTTAAGAACTCCGGTTTGCAAAAAGAATCAAATCAAAAGGAGCAACGAAACTCAAACTGCGAAAGAAACAAGATCCGATTACTAATCTGGACTAAAGTCAAATTTTACAGTACCAAAATCTCGTTCAAGTTGGCTAAACAGAAAGAGGGCTTCAAGACGAAAATCTAGGCACTTGAATCGCCTGATTCCGATAAACGAGCGAAAAGATAAACTAAAACGAAAATCAGGTAAGAAATCGCGATAAAAAATAATCGCTAAAAACCCTGGAAAAAGAAAAACTGACGAACAGGCTACGAATGAACGTTCGCTGTCTGTGACTAACGGGTGAACGACGTTCGTTTAAACGAACGAACGGACGAACGTCCGCAAAATAAATAAACCGACAGAAAAACCGATCTAAAGAAATAAACCGGAGAAATAAAAAAAGGGGTTAATCGTGGAAAAACCGACCGGTCAACGGCGGGATCCGGCGCGGCGGCGGCGGCTCTGGCTCCGGCGGGCGGCTGGCGGTGGCGGCTCTAGGGTTTGGTGGCGCGGGGTGGGCTGGCGGCGACGGTGGGCTGCGGGGGCAGGGGGCGCGGCTTATAAAGGGCCTGGGGAGGAGTCCGGGCCGGATACGGCCCGTAGGTCGGTTTCCTTTTTTTTAATAATTCCGACGCGCAGAAAAAGAAAGAAAAAGAGTACTAAACGGACTCCAAAAATCCTGAAATAAATTTTCCCCATCCTCTAAAAGTATGCCGGACAAGGTGAACATTTATACGGGCCTAAAAAGCAATTTTGAAAAGCGCGTATTTTCCTAATTCAAATAAAATTGAATAAAATCCGAATAAAAACAAATATTTGATTTTAATATTTTCCTCCAATATTTCATTTATTTTGGAGAAGTCATATTATCTCCTCTCATATATTTTTAATATGAAATAATTTCGCAATAAATTAAAACCAAAGTGATCCTTGTTTTCAATATTTGATAAAAGTCAAATATGAAAAACGTGAAATCCCCAACTCTCTCCGAGGGTCCTTGAGTTGCTTAGAATTTCGAGGATCGCGAAATGAAATGCAATAAAATATGCTATGCATTAATGACCTATGTATAACATTCTAAATTGAAAATTTGGGATGTCACATCTCCATAGTCTATTGATTAGCCGCGTCAATGTGAGACTTTCTACCTTTTTGTCTTCTCTCATAACCCCCATCATTATACTTTACTCCACCCATAGTTCGATATCCATGGCTTGCGCTCATGTATTGCGTAAGGGTTGAAAAGGCTGAAGCGCGTTAAAAAGTATGAACCAATTGCTTGGCTTGTCATCGGAGTTATGCATGAGGAGAACGTTTGTGTGACGATATTGAAACATGGCCTAACTATATGATTTTGTAGGGATAAGCTTTCTTTGGCTATTTTATTTTGATAAGACATAATTGCTTGGTTAGCATGTTTGAAGTATTATTTTTTTATGTCAACATTAAACTTTTATCTTGAATCTTTCGGATCTAAATATCCATGCCACAATAAAAGAATTACATTGAAAATTATGCTAAGAAGCATTCCACATCCAAAATTGTTTTATCATTTACCTACTCGAGGATGAGCAGGAATTAAGCTTGGGGATGCTTGATACGTCACGTATCTATAATTTTTGATTGTTCCATGCTATATTATATTCTGTTTTGGATGTTTAATGGGCTTATTTATACACTTCTATATTATTTTTGGGACTAACCTATTAACTGGAGGCCCAACCCAAATTGCTGTTTTTTTGCCTATTTCAGTGTTTCGTAGAAAAAGAATATCAAATGGAGTCCAAACGGAATGAAACCTTCGGGAGCGTGATTTTTGGAACAAACGTGATCCAGAGGACTTGGAGTGGACGTCAAGCAACCAACGAGGAGGCCATGAGGCAGGGGCGCGCCTACCCCCCTGGGCACGCCCTCCACCCTCGTGGGCCCCTTGTGGCTCCACCGACCTACTTCCTCCTCGTATATATACCTATGTACCCCCAAACCATCGAGGAGCACCACGAAAACCTAATTCCACGGCCGCAACCTTCTGTACCCGTGAGATCCCATCTTGGGGCCTTTTCCGGCGCTCCACCGGAGGGGGCATTGATCATGGAGGGCTTCTACATCAACACCATAGCCTCTCCGATGATGTGTGAGTAGTTCACCTCAGACCTTTGGGTCCATAGTTATTAGCTAGATGACTTCTTCTCTCTCTTTGGATCTCAATACAAAGTTCTCCTCGATTCCCTTGGAGATCTATTTGATGTAATATTCTTTTGCGGTGTGTTTGTCGAGATCCGATGAATTGTGGGTTTATGATCAAGATTATCTATGAACAATATTTGAATCTCCTCTGAATTCTTTTATGTATGATTGGTTATCTTTGCAAGTCTCTTCGAATTATCAGTTTGGTTTGGCCTACTAGATTGATCTTTCTTGTAATGGGAGAAGTGCTTAGCTTTGGGTTCAATCTTGCGGCGCTCGATCCCAGTGACAGTAGGGGAAACGACACGTATTGTGTTGTTGCCATCGAGGATAAAAAGATGGGGTTTATATAATGTTGCATGAGTTTATCCCTCTACATCATGTCATCTTGCTTAAAGTGTTACTCCGTTCTTTTGAACTTAATACTCTAGATGCATGCTGGATAGCGGTCGATGTGTGCAGTTATAGTAGTAGATGCAGGCAGGAGTCGGTCTACTTGTCACGGACGTGATGCCTATATACATGATCATACCTAGATATTCTCATAACTATGCTCAATTCTATCAATTGCTCCACAGTAATTCGTTACCCACCGTAATACTTATGATATCTTGAGAGAAGCCACTAGTGAAACCTATGGCCCCTGGGTCTATTTTCCATCATATTAATCTCTCGTCAACAAGCTATTTTTATCTTTGTTTACTTTGCAATCTTTACTTTTTATCTTTATCATCAAAATACCAAAAATATTATCTTATCATCTCTATCAGATCTCACTTTTGCAAGTGGCCGTGAAGGGATTGACAACCCCTTTATCGCAATGGTTGCAAGGTTCTTATTTGTTTGTGTAGGTACGAGGGACTTGAGCGCGGCCTCCTACTGGATTGATACCTTGGTTCTCAAAAACTGAGGGAAATACTTACGCTACTTTGCTGCATCACCCTTTCCTCTTCAAGGGAAAACCAACGCAGTGCTCAAGAGGTAGCAGAAACTAATGCATAAAAACTGGGTATGAAAAGGGATATGATCAAAGTGTGAACTTGCATGTACTGTTGATGAAGATGATTCACACTCATAACTCCTGATAGTTCTACTTGTCACACTTCGGTCAATCTATCGTGAGCAAGCAATAGTAACCACACATAAGCAATAACTCAAAAGATCGGAAAAATGAAGAAGGCAATTCAGAAAACATCAAAACCAAGCAAATAACTCTTGCAACATAAAACAATTTATAACATACTAAAATTATGTGAATTTGGCCTTATCAGAAAGTTTAGGTCAAGAGCTTCGATTAGCAAAAAGAATCAACCAAATCGGAGTTATAAAACTCGAGTTATGATCAAACGGAGTTCAAATACAAATCTGTTTGTATTCAAATTTTAAAACTTTCAAAAATATGTTTAAGTTGTTTTACTGGATAGAGGGGATCATAACGAAGAAGTGGGCGTTGGTTTCATTGAATTTGGATAAATGGGTAAAAAGTTGCGATCGTTTGAAGATCAGGGACTAATCTGTAAAAAAAGATAATACATCTGGGTCCCTGGCTACGTGACAGAAACTATCGGACGAACGTCCGCTTTAAAAGCATAAACGACAAACACGTTCACTTCTGAAGCTAACCTAGCGAACGCTTGCTAAATAAAAACAAAAAGAAAAAGAAGAAAAAGAATCACAAAGATCTGGATCGTTGGATCCAGATCCAACGGTGAGGGAAGGGGCGGCGTTACCATGGCGCTGGGAGTCGCCGGCGAAGGAGAAAACGGCGGCGACGGTGTCGGCTGCACGCGGGGAGGCGGCTCCGGTGGTCGAGGAGGGCAGCGGAGCAGTCGGGGAGGGCGGCGCTGTGCGGCGGAGTCGATGGTGGTGGCGGCGGCGGCGGTGGAGTGCGGGGCAGGGCGGCGGAGCTGCGGCGGCGGTGGCGAGATCCGGCGAGTCCGGCGCGGCTGCGGTGGCTTGCGAGGAGGAGAGGGGAGCCGGGATGCGTCTTATAAAGGCCGTGGCGGAGATGCTTGCGCGAGGGGACAGGAGAGTCCGGCCTCGGCACGGACGCCGAGGTCGGCGCGGCGGCGATGGCGTACGGGCGGCGGAGTCAGTCGCCAGCTCGGGGATGGCGCGGGGCACGGGGCTGGGCCGCGGCCTGGACCGGTTGGCTGGGCCGGCCCGGTCCGACGGATAGTATTTTTAAAACAATTTGTTTTACAGAAAATAAAATAAACAAAAAATATATAATATATGCATATTATATATCAAAATTTTCAGAAAAAGATTTTCTACAATCTGGACATTTTCCTAGAATCAAATAAAATCCACAAAAAATTAAATAAAGCAAACAGTGCTACTATTGCAATAAAACCTAATAAAAATCATTTTTAAAATACCAAAATGATTTCAAATTTATTTCTCTTCAATTTTATATTGTAGGGAATCATTTTACCCTAATTTCCATATATTTTATTTTTGGAGAAAAAGAATTTGAATAAAACCCAAATGACTCCAAATTGAAAATAATTTCAAAGGGGCTTTAAATTTGAAATCTTTGAAACTTCCAACTCGTATTTCATATAATTTGAAGAAGTCATTTTATCTTCTGTTGTGAAAATCATTGAGTTGCATAAAGTTTCTGAGTTGGAAAATATTTGCAAATGAAATTCAAATATTTTTCAAAAACGCTTTTCATTTATTTAAATGGAAGAATTCATGTCATCTTCTCTCTAGGGTTTTGTATTTGAAAAGAATTTGGATTCACGGAGATTATAAATGCAAAATGAAAGTTTGGGAAAGTCCTTTTATTCCCTCTCATTTAACTTTTAAAAGTTTCGAATTTCACTCACTTTCAGTCAATCAATCACACAACAATCAAACAAACAATCAATCTATTTATTTATTATAACATTCCAATCTTTAGAATTTTGGGATGTTACATGTTCCAAGAGCTGAAAATGGTTTTCCAAGGTCATGCCCGGGTCGGGATATATGAAGTCTCTGACAAGTTCTACAGTTGTAAGATGGAGGAAATAGTTCTGTCAGCGAGCATATACTCAAAATGTCTGGGTTGCACAACTGCTTGTCTCAGCTGGGGGTTAATCTTCCAGATGACTTGGCCATTGACAGAATCCTCCAGTCGCTTCCACCTAGCTACAGGAGCTTTGTGATGAACTACAATATGCAAGGGATGGAGAAGTCCATTCTTGAGTTATATTCAATGCTGAAATCAGTGGAGGTGGAGATCAAAAAGGAACATCAAGTGTTGATGGTGAATGAGACCACTAGTTTCAAGAAAGGCAAGGGTAATAAGAACTTCAAGAAGGACGGCAAGGGAGTTGCCACGCCTGGTAAGTCAGTTGCCGGGAAGAAGCCAAAGAATGGACCCAAGCCTGAGACTCAGTGCTTTTATTGCAAGGGAAATGGTCACTGGAAATGGAACTGCCCCAAGTACTTAGCGGATAAGAAGGCCGGCAACACCAAAGGTATATATGATATACATGTTATTGATGTGTACCTTACTAGCGCTCGTAGTAGCTCCTGGGTATTTGATACCGGTGCGGTTGCTCATATTTGTAACTCAAAACAGGACCTGCGGAATAAGCGGAGACTGGCGAAGGACGAGGTGATGATGCGCGTCGGGAATGGTTCCAAGGTCGATGTGATCGTCGTCGGCACACTACCTCTACATCTACCTTCGGGATTAGTTTTAAACCTCAATAATTGTTATTTAGTGCCAGCTTTGAGCATGAACATTGTATCTGGATCTCGTTTAATGCAAGATGACTACTCATTTAAATCCGAGAATAATGGTTGTTCTATTTATACGAGAGATATGTTTTATGGTCATGCCCCGCTGGTCAATGGTTTATTTTTATTGAATCTCGAACGTGATGCTACACATATTCATAGTGTGAATGCCAAAAGATGTAAGGTTGATAATGATAGTCCCACATACTTGTGGCAGTGCCGCCTTGGTCACATTGGTGTCAAACGAATGAAGAAACTCCATGCAGATGGACTTTTGGAGTCTCTTGATTATGAATCATTTGACACGTGTGAACCATGCCTCATGGGCAAAATGACCAAGACTCCGTTCTTCGGAACAATGGAGCGAGCAACCAGCTTGTTGGAAATCATACATACTGATGTGTGCGGTCCAATGAGCGTTGAGGCTCGCGATGGCTATCGTTATGTTCTCACCCTCACTGATGACTTAAGTAGATATGGGTATGTCTACTTAATGAAACACAAGTCCGAGACCTTTCAAAAGTTCAAGGAATTTCAGAGCGAGGTAGAGAATCAATGTGACAGGAAAATAAAGTTCTTATGATCAGATCATGGAGGAGAATACTCGAGTCATGAGTTTGGAACGCAATTAAGGAAATTTGGAATTGTTTAACAACTCACGCCGCCTGGAACACCTCAGCGTAATGGTGTGTCTGAACATCGTAATCGCACTCTATTGGATATGGTGCGATCTATGATGTCTCTTACCGATCTACCACTATCATTTTGGGGCTATGCTTTAGAGACAGCCGCATTCACTTTAAATAGGGCACCGTCTAAATCCGTTGAGACGACACCGTATGAATTATGGTTTGGGAAGAAACCTAAGCTGTCGTTTCTGAAATTTTGGGGATGCGATGCTTATGTCAAGAAACTTCAACCTGAAAAGCTCGAACCCAAATTGGAAAAATGCGTCTTCGTAGGATACCCTAAGGAAACTATTGGGTATACCTTCTACCTCAGATCCGAAGGCAAGATCTTTGTTGCCAAGAATGGATCCTTTCTGGAGAAAGAGTTTCCCTCGAAAGAAGTAAGTGGGAGGAAAGTAGAACTTGATGAGGTAACCCCTCTTGAACCGAAAAGTAGCGCAGCTCAGGAAGACGTTTCTGTGGTGCCTGCACCGACTAGAGAGGAAGTTAATGATGATGATCATGAAACTTCGGATCAAGTTGCTACTGAACGTCGTAGGTCCACAAGGACACGTTTCGCGCCAGAGTGGTACGACAACCCTATCCTGGAAATCATGTTGTTAGACAACGGTGAACCTTCAAACTATGAAGAAGCGATGGCGGGCCCGGATTCCAACAAATGGCTTGAAGCCATGAAATCCGAGATAGGATCCATGTATGAAAACAAAGTATGGACTTTGGCAGACTTGCCCGATGATCGGCAAGCCATAGAGAATAAGTGGATCTTTAAGAAGAAGACTGACGCGGATGGTAATGTGACTGTCTATAAGGCTCGGCTTGTCGCTAAGGGTTATCGACAAGTTCAAGGGGTTGACTACGATGAGACCTTCTCACCCGTAGCGAAGCTAAAGTCCGTCCGAATCATGTTAGAAATTGTCGCATTCTATGATTATGAGATATGGCAAATGGACGTCAAAACGGCATTCCTTAACGGTTTTCTTAAGGAAGAATTGTATATGATGCAGTCGGAAGGTTTTGTCGATCCTAAGAATGCTGAGAAAGTATGCAAGCTCCAACGTTCCATCTATGGGCTGGTGCAAGCATCTCGGAGTTGGAACATTCGCTTTAATGAAATGATCATAGCGTTTGGGTTTATACAGACTTATGGAGAAGCTTGTATTTACAAGAAAGTGAGTGGGAGCTCTATAGCAGTTCTCATATTATATGTGGATGACATACTATTGATGGGAAATGAACTAGAACTTTTGGAAATCATAAAGGCCTACTTGAATAAGTGTTTTTCAATGAAGGACCTTGGAGAAGCTGCTTACATATTAGGCATCAAGATCTATAGAGATAGATCGAGATGCTTCATTGGTCTTTCACAAAGCACATACCTTGACAAGATATTGAAGAAGTTCAATATGGATCAGTCCAAGAATGGGTTTTGCGTGTATTGCAAGGTGTGAGATTGAGCACAGCTCAATGTCCGACCACAGCAGAAGATAGAGAAAAGATGAGTGTCATCCCCTACGCCTCAGCCATAGGCTCTATTATGTATGCCATGCTGTGTACCAGACCTGATGTGAACCTTGCCATAAGTTTGGTAGGGAGGTACCAAAGTGATCCTGGTATGGAACACAGGACAATGGTCAAGAATATATTGAAGTACCTGAAAAGGACTAAGGATATGTTTCTCGTTTATGGAGGTGATGAAGAGCTCGTCGTAAAGGGTTACGTCGATGCTAGCTTCGACACAGATCTGGATGACTCCAAGTCACAAACGGATACGTGTACATTTTGAATGGTGGGGCAGTCAGCTAGTGCAGTTGCACGCAAAGCGTCGTGGCGGGATCTACATGTGAAGCGGAGTACATAGCTGCCTCGGAGGCAGCACAGGAAGCAGTCTGGATGAAGGAGTTCATCACCGACCTAGGAGTTATTCCCAATGCGTCGGGCCCGATGACTCTCTTCTGTGACAACACTGGAGCTATTGCCCTTGCCAAGGAGCCCAGGTTTCACAAGAAGACCAGGCACATCAAGCGTCGCTTCAACTCCATTCGTGAATATATTCAAGATGGAGACATAGATATTTGTAAAGTGCATACGGATCTGAATGTCGCAGATCTGTTGACTAAACCTCTTCCACGAGCAAAACATGATGAACACCAGAACTCTATGGGTGTTCGATTCATCACAATGTAACTAGATTATTGACTCTAGTGCAAGTGGGAGACAGTTGGAAATATGCCCTAGAGGCAATAATAAAAAGGTTATTATTATATTTCCTTGTTCATGATAATTGTCTATTGTTCATGCTATAATTGTATTAACCGGAAACCATAATACATATGTGAATACATAGACTACAACATGTCCCTAGTGAGCCTCTAGTTGACTAGCTCATTGATCAATAGATGGTTGTGGTTTCCTGGCCATGGACATTGGATGTCGTTGATAACGGCATCACATCATTAGGAGAATGATGTGATGGACAAGACCCAATCATAAGCATAGCACAAGATCATGTAGTTCATTTGCTAAGAGCTTTTCTAATGTCAAGTATCATTTCCTTGGACCATGAGATTGTGCAACTCCCGGATACCGTAGGAATGCTTTGGGTGTATCAAACGTCACAACTGAAAGGATCGAGATGGACCTAGAGGGGGGGGGGTGAATAGGTACAATTACAAATTTTAATTGTTACTTAGCAATTTTAGGCACTAATGCGGAATATGAGAGTGAGCCTAACAATTTCAAGTGTAGTACTATGTGCTAAGCAAGATAAACAAGTAACACAAGTATGTAAGTAAACAAGCACAATATGATATAAGTAAGTGCTAAGAGACAAGTAACCACAAGTAGAGAGTTAGGGTTAGGAATAACCGCAACTCCGGGAGACGAGGATGTATGCCGATGTTCACTTCCTTGGAGGAAAGCTACGTCACCGTTAGAGAGGTGGATGTTACCACGAAGGCACACCAACGCCACGAAGGCTCACCCTATTCTCCCTTTGAGACAACACCACGAAGGCGTTTCTCAACCACTAGTTGTAGACCTTGGGGTGGTCTCCAAACCCTCACAAACTTTTCCGGGGGTAACCACAAAGGTCGATTCCTCTCCGAAAGACTCCTACCGCCTAGGAGTCTCCAACCTCCAAGAGTAACAAGATCGATGGGGAAAAGCTCAAGACTTGCTCAAATCACGAATTCCTTGGGTGCAAAGAAGGGGAAGAGGTGGATCTATCACTTGATCGGCCAACTTCTCTCCAAAGCTCTCAATTCCCTTGGGGATCTAAGATTTGGTGTGGAGGAATAAGAGAGAGAGTGAGAAGTGTTCTAGGGTTTGTTCAAAGTGAATGGTCAAACCTCTCTTGTGAAGAAGAAGGGCTATATATAGTGTGAGCACAAATATGGCCGTTGTAGTGCAAGTGAACGGGCAGGCCGGACATCCGGGCAAGGGGCCGGACATCCGGCCTGGCAAGCCACTTGAAGAACAAGGCAGAACAGAGCAGGAAATAGAGGGGCCGGACATCCGAAAGATAGCCGAATATCCGGGGAGCCCACAAGCGTTTACAAAATCATATCAGTTTTACGGGCAGTAAGGGCCCGGACATCCGGGATAGGGCCCGGACATCCGGCGAGACAGGAAGGCCCGGATATCCGGCGAACACCCGGATATCCGGCGTAAAACAGACAACCTTCTGTAAAGGGGAAAGGCAAGAGCCAGATATCCGGGCATGAGCCGGACATCCGGAGAACGGCCCGGACATCCGGCACGAGGCCCGGACATCCGGCACTCCTAGAGACAGAATGATTCAAAGATAAGGATGGATAAAAAGAACTATGGGAAGAAGTATTTTGACTAGAGCAAGTCTTTTATGAACCCAATCGATCCCCTCTTAATAGTGCGGGATCCTATACTCAAGGAAACAAAATGTAACATCATTTTAACACTTCATCCTTGAGAGAAACCACTTCGTATGCTCTTGATCCACACACAATTTGACGAACCGGGGACCAACACCTGAGATTCACTTGACAACCATTGTTAGTCCCCTACATGTAGATTGCCATTAACATCAAAACATAATGTAAGGGCATGATTGCACTTTCAATCTCCCCCTTTTTGTTTGTTGATGACAATCATTCATGTAGTATCATAGATGTAATAAATAATCTTAGCAATGACAATCATGAGAGAAATAGGATACAAAATATGTTTAGTTACAATTTGCTTTTAGCTCCCCCTCATTGTGTGCATGCGATGAATATATTAGGATGACTAACACAAAAGTTCGTATGGTAGCATATGTAACTCAAAGAGATAAAAAATGAGAGACAAGCACATATGAAATCATCATAACACATCAAATAGACCGAGAACATTTCATGGCCACACGATAATAACATAGTCTCAGACGAACAAGTGCCATAGGTAGCAACATAAAGTTGGAATAACATATCATAGCTAACATATCATAGCATGACCATTTACTAAGATACTACTTCTCCCCCTTTGACAGCAACAAGTAAAAAGGGGCGAAGAACTAAACGGTCTCGGTCACTCCTGGCGGATGTCACCATCAGCAACAAAAAACTCTAGTACTCATCATGAGACAGGAAACCGAAGGTGGAGGTGGATGGAGCCGCATGAATAGGATCATCATCACTCACGGGGCTCCCATGGTCACGAAGACGCTGCTTGAGCTGATTCTTGGAGATGATGAGGCGCTTCTGAACATCATGATTCTACTGACAGCTGAAAGTGATCGCCTTCATGATAGCAGACTGAGCCTTACCCAAGAATGATGCAAGACGGCCACGAGGAGCGGTCGAGGAAGATGGAACAGAAGAACCAGTGGGCTGAGTAGGAGCAGCTGTCTTCCCACCAGCAGACCTCTTAGGCTGAGTAGGAGCAGTAGCCACCACACGCATATGAGGAGGAGGCTTCCAAATGGAGTGCACAGCTGACTTAACCACCTCAAAGGGAGCAGTGTGATCAATCAGAGCCTGAATAAATGGAGCATGAGGGAACTGGCGTGTCTGAATGAAACTGCAAAGACGGATCTCATGCCAAATGAAATTGGCTGTGTCTAGAGGCTCTGTGGGTTTGTCATGCATACGAACCATCAAGTCAATGCAATAGTTGCGAGCCCTCGAGCGATCTCCCTTCTTAGGGTAGAGAGTGCGAAGCACACACTGATAGAGGATGAAGAAGGGAGCACGGAAGATGGATACCTCATTGACTGGATATGCTTTTTCTTCTTCAGTGAGCTGAGAGGGAGGTTTTACAAGTGGCAAGCAAGCATCAATCCCTTTGGGCTTGTACTCTGGATCCATACTGTGGATGCAATGGCCAACACCGGAGAGACCCAAAATCTGAACAAACCTATCATAGGTGATGCTCAGTGTAGTGTCATCAGTCATCCAAGTGAGAGTGTTGTCCGGACCAAAGAAACAGGTGGCATAGAACTGTAGAATGGCAGCTTCACTCCAATCACACCTGAAGGTCATTGCGGGACCAAGAGTCATATCATCAATGATCTTGACCGGATCGTGAGGGAGCATGGCAGGATTATCACGCAGGAAGTTTAGATCCAAGTATGAGTGAGGAGCAAGGCCATGCCCATGGACAAAACTGGAATAGAGATCCTGCTGCATACGAGTCCGGAACCGAGGATCTTCGGCATCAGCCACCATCTCATATTGATTGACATCCCGACGGAACTGAAGATATTGCCCCGCCCCCACAGTTGTGAAGTCGTGAGTGGGGCGACCTCCACTGTCAGGAAGCTCCATGGAGATGCGATGACCATGGACAATGGGCATTGCAGAACCACGAACTTGAGGCACCGGCGCCCTCCTAGTACCGGGCTTGGACTGTCCAACAGACTGTCTTGGTGCACTGTCATCCTCTTCCTCCCCAACATAGTCCGCATCATCTGGATCCGAGGCCGACGGACTGGTGGATGGTGCCCGCTTATTCTTCTTGGTGGTGGTCTTCTTCTTCTTAGGCCGAGCATGCTCATCGGAGTCGGTTGAGCCTTGCCGGCGATCAACCCGGGAAGAAGGCACGGGGCGATTGGGGCCGCAGTTCTTGGTTCATGCCATGAGGAACTCCGGCGGTGAATCCACGGTACACCGGTCCCTCCCGAGGGATTCACACCACAACCCAAGAAATGGATTGGATAGAATCGTAGATCGGGAGGAGGGGAATCCGTGAGCAGGAGTTCGGGGCCGGAGGTCGGTGGAGAGGCTCGGGGCAGCACCGGAGCGTCGGCCCGGCGGCGGCGGCTGTGAGACGAGAGTTGGATAGGAGCGAAAGAAGTGAGTAACCGTCCCCAAATCCCACGCCCCTCCCCAATCATATGTGGCTGCGGGCGACGGGCCGGACATCCGGGGCAAGGCCCGAATATCCGGCGAGCGGTAGACAGAGAACAGAAGAAGCAGCGCCAATGGGTCGGACATCCGGGTATAACCCCGGATATCCGACGTGAGGAAATCAGGCAGCATGGGTTTAGGGCCCGGATGTCTGGCTGAGGCCCGGATGTCCGACCACTGGAAGTGGTTGATGATCATTTTGAGTGGCAAGGAAATTATCCCAGGGCCCGGATGTCCGGCGGGGGAGCCGTATGTCCGGCCACTGGACAGAAGAGCAGGGCAAGGGAAAGATGTGAAGGGGGCCAATAAGTATAATTTGATATAGACTCTGCCAAGAAGTTTTTTCTTGAGATTAATAGGGGTGAAAACCTGAGAGATCTAAGGACATACTAAGATGTATTAACAATCCAAAATATATTAAGAAGGAAAGGTCCAGACAAGCATTGTACAAGCGGTGACCAATGTCACCATGTTTGAGCATATGGAACATGGTACCACAAAGATGTAAGCTTTGAGCACATGGTCACGACTCCATCATGTTAAAGTACCCTAGTTCGAAAACTATGATAACTTTGAGAGTGTTTGTTCTTTTTATGCATTATGTAAGGTGAGAGTACTCATGAATTGAGTGTCTCCCCCTAAATATATGCCTACATCAAGACAAGACATTTGGTTTATGCATGAATGGGCACTAGATTTCACATAATGTTGTCAAGCTCCAAGATACCAAGTTCACGCCTAAGTTGACAAAACCTTGCTTCGTCCAATGGCTTGGTGAAAATATCTGCAAGTTGCTTATCTGTGCCAACATGAGCAATGTCAATATCACCCTTCTCCACATGATCTCTCAAGAAGTGATACCTGATATCAATATGCTTGGTGCGGGTATGATCTTTGGGGTTCTCAGCAATATTGATGGCACTTTCATTATCACATAGAAGAGGCACATGTCTATAGGTGATACCGTAATCCTTCAAAGTTTGCCTCATCCATAGTAATTGAGTTGCACAACTGGCGGTCGCAATGTATTCAGCTTCTGCGATGGAGAGGGCAACACAATTTTGTTTCTTCGAGGACCAACTTACCAAGGAGCGTCCAAGAAATTGACATGCACCGGAGGTGGACTTACGATCCACCTTGCCTCCGGCCCAATCCGCATCCGTGTACCCAATGAGATCAAACTTAGCATCCTTGGGGTACCATATTCCTAACTTTGGGGTGTGAACAAGGTATCTAAGAATATGCTTAACCGCCTTATGATGGCTTTCCATAGGGAAAGCTTGAAATCTAGCACACATGCATACACTAAACATGATGTCTGGTCTAGATGCACAAAGATAAAGCAACGAACCAATCATAGAGCGGTATTTAGATGGGTCGAAGGGGGTACCGTTTGAGTCTTCAGTGAGTACAATTTTGGTTGGCATGGGTGTCTTACATGGGCTAGCATTAGTCATGCCAAATTTCGCTAGGATATCCTTGAGGTATTTTGCTAGAGACAAGAAAATTCCTTCTTGAAATTGTTGAATTTGAAATCCGAGGAAGAACTTCAAATCCGTATTGAGTGACATTTCAAAATTCTTGTTCATTGAAGCCGCAAACTTCTTGCACAAATGAATGTTAGGAGAACCAAAAATGATAGCATCTACATAGATTTGGCATAAGATCAAATCACCTTTGTCCCTCTTAGTAAAAAGAGTGGGATCGATCACCTCTCTCACAAAACCATCATCGAGTAAAAACTTCTTAAGATGATCATACCAAGCATGAGGTGCTTGTTTGAGGCCATACAAAGCCTTATGAAGTTTATACACATAGTCTTTGTGATCGGGATCAACGAACCCAGGTGGTTGTGATACATATACTTCTTCTTGCAGAGGACCGTTAAGTAAAGCACTCTTCACATCCATTTGATATAATGTAAAACCATTGAAAGCAGCATAAGCAAGTAAGATGCGAATGGATTCAAGACGTGTAGCGACCCGACCTCAGACGGTCAAGTCTCTGTGCTTAAGTGTCATCCCTGGATCGGTATGCTGACACACACAGTACTCGAGGATTTATAACACATGTATAAAATAACGTAAATACTATTACCTCAATCCAAATAGCGGAACTAACAAGGTTGTGGATTCCCATCAACACCAACGGCAAAGTTGAGTGTAGAAATCGTAACCCTAGCGTATCACTTACTCGTCGTAAGAATCCTGCAACATGAGACGTTGCAGCCCGAAACGGGTCAGTACATTGAATGTATTGGCAAGATAACACAGGAGAGTAATGAACAGGATAAATGCTATCACTACATGCATATATGGCTGGTGGAAAGCTCTATGGTTACAGTTTTGCGAAAAGCTAATTTTTCCCTACTGCAAAGGAATAAATTTTATTTAACTATCATGGTGGTTGTTAAACATTGAGAAGGTTCACCCAACTCAATCCCAATTAAGAAACGTGATTATACCCAATCAAATTAAATTAAGTAACATGATGAGATCAACAAGATAATCCAAGAACCAGATACTCAAGATGTCCATAACGGGGGACACGGCTAACCATGATTAGTTTATACACTCTGCAGAGGTTTGCGCACTTTACCCACAAGACTCGATCTCCTCCGTTGGATTTCTCGCACTACAAGGTGTTTGAGAAACGGATGACCGAGAGATAGTCTTTTTGAAGCGTTAACACCTTACGATGGGTAGACCATACCACGAACATCCCCTACATCTCCTAGTCTACCACTGTAAGAGTTCACACGACTTAATCAACTATGCTAGAGCCCATAATAGCTTGTGGCTGCACACGGCAGTTTCTAGTATGAATAATCTCATGATCCCTTTGAGCCTGGGTGGCGGTCCATAGGAGAATCACACGGTACCCCGGGATTTCCAAAAAATACAGGCAATCACTGGGTACCCCAGGTGCCTCAATCCACCCAGATGTGTATTAAAGTTGCCACCTTAAGTTGAACCATTAATTAACAACCTCACATCTGTCATGGAATACTCTCAAAACCCAATCCACATCTACGAGCATAGCATTGCAATATAAGCATAACGTAATAGTAACTCCCAAGGTTTGAATGCAGGGCAATAGGTTCCTACCTCATCAACTACTTCCCAATACCCACATGTTATCAATTCCTAACCATGCAATGTTTGAGGGTGAAACTAATGCATAAAAACTGGGTATGAAAGGGATATGATCAAAGTGTGAACTTGCCTGTACTGTTGATGAAGATGATTCGCACTCAAAAATCTTGATAGTCCTACTCGTCACACTCCAGTCAATCTATCGTAGGCAAGCAATAGTAACCACACATAAGCAATCACTCAAAAGATCGGGAAGAACGAAAAAGACAATTCGGAACACATCAAAACCAAGCAAATAACTCTTGCAACATAAAACAATTTCTAACAATACCAAAATTATGTGAATTTGGCCTTATCAAAAAGTTTAGGTCAAGAGCTTCGATTTGCAAAAAGAATCAACTAAATCGGAGTAATAAAACTCAAGTTATGATCAAAAGAAGTTTGAATACAAATCTGTTTGAATTCAAATTTTAAAATTTCAAAAACATGTTTAAGTTGATTATATGGATAGATGAGATCATAACAAAGACGTGGGCGTTGGTTTCGTTGGATTTGGACTAACGAGCAAAAAGATGGGGTCGTTTGAAAAGCAGGGACTCAACGGTAAGAAAACTAATTACAAATATGTCCCTGGTGTAAAATAAACAGAAAAAGAAAAATTTAAATAGCGAACGTTCGTTACAGAATGCTAACGAACGAAATCGTTCGCTAGATCTACCTAAACAGAGAACGATCGTTAAATAACTAAACTAACTAGAAAAAAAACTAAACCAAGAGAAAACCGAAGAAAACCGGATCGGTTTTATTACCGGTTCGGCAGCGGTTCTACACGACGATGGCGGTTAAGTCCGGCGAGATGGCGCGGGGCTCCGGCGAGGGCAGCGAGCTCCGGCGCGGCGGCGGCGGGCGGAGGCTACGCGGGCAGCGGCGGTGCGGCGCGGCAAGGCGGCAGCGTGCAGCGGCGAAGCAGAGGCGAAGCGCGGCACCGGCGACGAGCAACTACGGTGGCGGTGGTTTGCAGCGTGGGGGCGGCGAGATCTGCGAGGGCGGCGGCGGCGAGGAGAGAGAAGAGAGAAGGGGCGGCGGCTTAAATAGAGGGGGGCGAGGGGGTGGCGTGGGGAAGGGGTCGAGGTGGAGGACGAATCCGACCGGGACTCCGGCGGCGGCGCGTCCGTGCGGGAGCCGGTCTCCCGCACTCTGGGAAGGCGGCGGCGAACTGGGCCTTGGCCTGACAGGAGCTGGGCCGGCCCAGTCGGGGAAAGTTAAAAAAAACAAACAGAGAGGAAAAGAAAATAAAACGAAAATAAAATAAAATATTATATAGGCATATAATGTATCAAAATTTTCAGAAAATTATTTTCTACAACGTGAAATTTTTTGTCAAGTCAAATAAGATTGAGAAAACTTCAAATAATTCAAAGAGTGCTACTGCCCTACTAAAATCCAATAAAAATCATTTTAAAAATACCAAAATAAATTCAAATTTATTTCTCTCCAATTTTCTGATGTAGGGAATCATTTTACCCTAATTTCAATATATTTTATTTTTGGAGAAAAATAATTTGAATAAAACCCAAATAACTCCCAAGTGAAAAATAATTTTTAAAAGGACGTTGAATTGGATTTCTTTGAAACTCCCAACTCATATTTCATATAATTTGAAGAAGTCATTTTATCTTCTCTCATGAAAATCATTGAGTTGCTTAAAGTTTCTGAATTTTGAAAATATTTCCAAATGGAATTCAAATCTTTTCAAAACCCTTTTCATTTATTAAATGGAAGAAGTCATGTCATCTTCTCTCTAGGGTTTTTTATTTGAAAAGAATTTGAACTCACGGAGACCATAAATGCAAAAATGGAAGTTTGGGAAAGTCCTTTTATTCCCTCTCATTTAACTTTCAAAAGTTTCGAATTCACTCACTTTCAGTCAATCAGTCAAACAATCAATCAAAACTATCTATTTAATATAACATTCCAAAATTTAGAATTTTTGGGATGTTCCAAACCTACCACCCTTAAAATGAATCTCGTCCTCGAGATTCGGAGAGGCTAGAAAGAAATAGGTTGGGTTCGGGGTCTTCTCAAAATCCATCGATCATCACAGGGGTCTGGGGTATTACCACCCTTAGAAACATTGTTACGGTCCCATCAATACTCATATACTCCATCCTTATTCTTGACGGGGCCTGTCTTCTCAAATTCTCGGGAAAATTCCTTCTCTGGGCTCTTCCGGTAGCGGCATAACCTTTTCCTCAATACTTCTGTCCTTTCATCTTGGTAAGGTTCCTCTATGACTGGTTCTTCTTAGCTGACGGGTCTGGCGCCAATACTAAACAGCTATCGATATCTCATGGAGGTCAACAATTTATGGTTTCTCCTGCAGGAAATGGGTCTGGGCTTCATTCTCACCGTATATCCTACGATTGGCAACAGCTGCCTTGTACAAGGAAAAAAAAATACTTATACCATTCTAAGGTTCAAACAAGGTTTAATATCGTCATCTCTCTACTATAGATGAGTCACTCAGATTTACCATCCAACATAGCAAGGCGAATAATAAGAGTAAGTCGGTATGGTGATCAATCCATCTCGCACCCAAATCATTACCTTGTATATGGTTTAGCGAATCTCGCATTCTAACACTCGGTCATCCTCACAAGCATTGCAGAATTTCTCTTGTCGACGAACCAAGTTCGGATAAATCCATTGATTCTGCAAGCCAAACAAACATATATCGTTCCTTCACATCTCTCAGGTTTTGCGTACTCCTATAAGATCGTCTGTCGATAAAAGTCGCATCCTCTTCCAGGGTTTTTCCTTCAACAAGAGTGTGCTTGCTTCTTGGCAGGTCCTGGGGCCTGTGGGTTATGGCCCATCTCGTCACTTGCAAACCTTGAGCTCATCATCGGGGCAATTGATCATTATTCCAACATCAAGCTTCCAGCATTCTTAAATCCATCCAATTGTACTATCTCCCTTCCTTCTATTGGCACCAAACTAAGACGTGATTACTCAGACTCATCATGGAGTTACAATTGCTCCATATTACCAACATTATACCTCCTTTATATCCAATAGTACTCCATCCCTTCATATTCTTGGGGTATCCCACATATCGAGATAAAACGTATACTTATGAGGTCCATACTCCACTTCGTGGAACGTCATTATCCTTTCTAGGGTCAAGCGTCCTTACAGGGGAATATTTGCCATCTCTGCATGGCACTTCTTCAACTGGGAAACGTGAAACACATCATGAACTCCTGACAGTCCTTCGGGTGACTCCAACTTGTTGGCCACTTCTCCCATACGCTCCAAAACTCGGTATGGTCCTACAAATCTCGGGGCTAACTTTCCCTTAACTCCAAATAGTTTAACTCCTCGTAGAGGGGACACACGAAGATATGCTCTATCTCCAATTTCATAGACTACCTCCTTGTGTTTTTAAGTCTGCATAACTCTTCTGCCAGGACTGAGCTACCTTCAGTCTATCTCGAATCAACTTAACATTCTCTTCTGACTCCTTGATCACATTTGGTCCAAACAACTGACGGACTCCAACTTCATCCCACATCAACGGTGTCTGGCTCCTCCCATACAAATCTTCAAAAGGGGTCATCTTCAAACTGGCTTGGTAACTGTTGTTGTATGAGAACCCCGCGTAAGGTAGATTATCATCCCTACTAGATCCATAAACTAGCGCACAGGCTCTCAACATGTCCTCTAGAATCTGATTGACTCTCTCGGTCTATCCATCTGTCTGCGGATGAAAGGCTGTACCGAACTCTAGCCTAATACCCAAAGTGTGGTGCAGCTGATTCCAAAACTTTGAGGTAAACTGTGTTCCTCTATCTGATACAATGGTCCTCGGAACTCCATGCAGACATACGATCCTGGTCAAATATATCTTGGCCAACTTCGCACTTGTATAGGTGGTTTTTTTACTGGGATAAAGTGAGCCACTTTGGTCAAGCGAATCAATTACTATCCAGATAGAATCATACCCCGTTCGGGTTCTGGGAAATCCGGTAATGAAATCCATGCCAAGCTTATCCTACTTCCATTCGGGTATCGGCATAGGCTGTAGTAACCCTGCTGGCTTGTGATGCTCTGCTTTTACTCTCTCTAGCGTACATCACCTACGACTACATACTCCGCAATATCCTTCTTCATACCAGTCCACCAGAAACGCTCCTTCAAATCCAAATACATCCTGGTGTTCCAGGGCGAATCGAGTATGGTCAGTCATGAGCCTCCTGAAGTGTTTACTTCCTGATCTTTGCATTATTGGGAACATATACATGGTCCTCGAAGCATAAGGTGTTGTGCTCATCCTTACGAAAACCCTTGGTCTTTCCTTTGCTCATCCTCTCTTTTATCTCAGCAATCTCTTTGTCATACTTTTGAGCTTCACAAATTTTTCCCAACAATGTAGATTGAACTTCCATTGCTGCAACAAAACCTTTGGGAACAATCTCCAACCGAAGTTCCCTGAGATCCTCGGCTAACTCCTTTGGTAATCCCCCGCTTATGAGGGTATTCGTCCTTGTTTTCTTTATGGTTGTGTCCTATTTCTCCACAAAGCTTGTATGCACAAGGTTTCTTCATATCCTTTCCATAAGGCCTCAACTTCTAGGACACGAGACGAGATCTTTGCAGAGTCAACTTAAGTTGTTCCCAAGTGGTTGCTCTTTGACATCAATTGATGGTTTGGTACATCCTCCACCAAGTAGCAACAACTCTTACAAAGCACTGAAGAGCATGCTGGGTCATATCCTTTCCGGCTATAGGGTTATTCTTCATGTGATCTTCCATGTTCAGAATCCATCGGTCCATCTCCAATTGACTTAGCGGTCCCGGAAAATATAAGCTCATCTCCATGTGTCCTCTATTGGGTCCATGGGTTTGGGGTGGGATAAGAGAGATAGAGAGGGATGCACACAATACAAACAAAAGTTTTGAAAAGACAGATTTTATTTGTGGCTATCGGAAAAACATCAAACAAATGACAGCTCACAATCGTCGCATCTAACGTAAGTATATAACAGGGGTTTGGTCTTCTAAAGGTCAATAGATCTCGAGGTCATCAAACTCTTCCAGTCTTGGTCATGTCTCCGATGGCTCCTTCTGATCGTGCTTATCCTTATCAAATTATTTTGCCAGATCATCTTTGTTGACGTGGAATCTCTCATGACGTCTTTTAATATTCTGGAGTTGCGTTCCAAACTTCTGGGTTTCGACATCCTTGGCATGAACCATGTCCTACTGTCCTTCAGTTCCTGACAAATCTCCGGTATCTCGAGGTTTTGCTCTTCCAGCTTGGCTACTTTCTACTTCTGAGTCCTGAGTTCTTCACGGAATGCTCCTTGTCAAATATAGCTTCCTGAAGGTCCATATTAAAATCCTTGATGTAATACTCCAGATCCCGGCGATACACCAGCTAAGGTTAAAACTACATCCTTTGCTTGGCAGATGCTCCATCAGCCTTCTACCATCCAATCCTTCCGAAGAAATGCATGCTTAACTCAGCACGATGACAATAGCATAAGCGGGCGATAACATCATGGATAGCCATGTTTCTGCCCTTGTCATTACCATGAGCTATCATTCCATAGTTGATATCCCTTGCCTTAAGTTTTCTTGACAAAATCTTTGAGCTCTAATGCTCTATGTTCTGGTCTTTCTCCGATACACCTTGATCTCGGGTATTTACGGCTTCCATAGTCTGACAAAATCCATAAGGGTAGCCTCCCTATACCAATCTGGAAATTCTTCAGAGCCTTCAAATTCTCCTAGTCTTCGGAGTCTTCAACCGTTGTAGTTCCAATTATAACAATTTTTCAGTAAAACACTCTTCATTCCGAGGTGGTCTTGGTTGTCCGATATCTTGTCCTTCTTGGAGTGGTCTCATCAGTCGAGTCTTTGTGGTCAAAAGGGGAAAGGGGTATAGTCTCACTAAAAGGGAATATTTGAATAAGCTTAGAAGAGAAGAGAGGTAAGAGATCTTTTTGAAAAGAAAGTTGTAGAGAAAAATCTTTTCCTATGGGCTTGCCAGTTTCTAGGGTCACGTCCTACACTCAACATGTGCTCTGATACCATCTTGTAGCGACCCGACCTCAGACGGTCAAGTCTCCGTGCTTAAGTGTCATCCCTGGATCGGTATGTTGACACACACAGTACTCGAGGATTTATAACAGAGGTAAATCACATGTATAAAATAACGTAAATACTATTACCTCAATCCAAATAGCGGAAGTAACAAGGTTGTGGATTCCCATCAACACCAACGGCAAAGTTGAGTGTAGAAATCGTAACCCTAACGTATCACTTACTCGTCGTAAGAATCCTGCAACATGAGACGTTGCAGCCCGAAACGGGTCAGTACATTGAATGTATTGGCAAGATAACACAGGAGAGTAATGAACAGGATAAATGCTATCACTACATGCATATATGGCTGGTGGAAAGCTCTATGGTTACAGTTTTGCGAAAAGCTAATTTTTCCCTACTGCAAAGGAATAAATTTTATTTAACTATCATGGTGGTTGTTAAACATTGAGAAGGTTCACCCAACTCAATCCCAATTAAGAAACGTGATTATACCCAATCAAATTAAATTAAGTAACATGATGAGATCAACATGATAATCCAAGAACCAGATACTCAAGATGTCCATAACGGGGGACACGGCTAACCATGATTAGTTTATACACTCTGCAGAGGTTTGCGCACTTTACCCACAAGACTCGATCTCCTCCGTTGGATTTCTCGCACTACAAGGTGTTTGAGAAATGGATGACCGAGACATAGTCTTTCAGAAGCGTTAGCACCTTATGATGGGTAGACCGTACCACCTACATCTGCTAGTCTACCACTGTAAGAGTTCACACGACTTAATCAACTATGCTAGAGCCCATAATAGCTTGTGGCTGCACACGGAAGTTTCTAGTATGAATAATCTCATGATCCCTTTGAGCCTGGGTGGCAGTCCATAGGAGAATCACACGATACCCCGGGATTTCCAAAAAATACAGGCAATCACTGGGTACCCCAGGTGCCTCAATCCACCCAGATGTGTATTAAAGTTGCCACCTTAAGTTGAACCATTAATTAACAACCTCACATCTGTCATGGAATACTCTCAAAACCCAATCCACGTCTACGAGCATAGCATTGCAATATAAGCATAACGTAATAGTAACTCCCAAGGTTTGAATGCAGGGCAATAGGTTCCTACCTCATCAACTACTTCCCAATACCCACATGTTATCAATTCCTAACCATGCAATGTTTGAGGGTGAAACTAATGCATAAAAACTGGGTATGAAAGGGATATGATCAAAGTGTGAACTTGCCTGTACTGTTGATGAAGATGATTCGCACTCAAAAATCTTGATAGTTCTACTCGTCACACTCCGGTCAATCTAACGTAGGCAAGCAATAGTAACTGCACATAAGCAATCACTCAAAAGATCGGGAAGAACGAAAAAGACAATTCGGAACACATCAAAACCAAGCAAATAACTCTTGCAACATAAAACAATTTCTAACATTACCAAAATTATGTGAATTTGGCCTTATTAGATAGTTTAGGCCAAGAGCTTCGATATGCAAAAAGAATCAACTAAATCAGAGTTATAAAACTCAAGTTATGATCAAAAGAAGTTTGAATACAAATGTGTTTGAATTCAAATTTTAAAATTTCAAAAACATGTTCAAATTGATTATCTGGATAGATGAGATCATAATGAAGACGTGGGCGTTGGTCTCGTTGGATTTGGACTAACGAGCAAAAAGATGGGGTCGTTTGAAAAGCAGGGACTCAACAGTAAGAAAACTAATTACGTATATGTCCCTGGTGTAAAATAAACAGAAAAAGAAAAATTTAAATAGCGAACGTTCGTTACAGAACGCTAACGAACGAAATCGTTCGGTAGATCTACCTAAACAAAGAACGATTGTTAAATAACTAAACTAACTAGAAAAAACTAAACCAAGAGAAAACCGAAGAAAACCAGATCGGTTTTATTACCGGTTCGGCAGCGGTTCTACACGACGACGGCGGTTAACTCGGGCGAGATGGCGCGGGGCTCTGGCGAGGGCGGCAAGCTCCGACGCGGCGGCGGCGTCGGCGGGCGGAGGCTACGCGGGCAGCGGCGGTGCGGCGCGGCAAGGCGGCGGCGTGCAACGGCGAAGCAGAGGCGAAGCGCGGTACCGGCGGCGAGCAACTGCGGTGGCGGCGGTTTGCAGCGTGGGGGCGGCGAGATCTGCGAGGGCGGCGGCGGCGAGGAGAGAGAAGAGAGAGGGGCGTTGGCTTAAATAGAGGGGGCGAGGGGGTGGCGTGGGAAAGGGGTCGAGGCGGAGGAGGAATCCGGCCGGGACTTCGGCGGCGGCGCGTCCGTGCGGGAGCCGGTCTCCCGCACTCGGGGAAGGCGGCGGCGAACTGGGCCTTGCCCTGGCTGGAGCTGGGCCGGCCCAGTCGGGAATTTTTTTTAAAATAAAATACAAACAGAGAGGAAAATAAAATAAAACAAAAATAAAATAAAATATTATATAGGCATACAATATATCAAAATTTTTAGAAAATTATTTTCTACAACGTGAACATTTTTGTCAAGTCAAATAAAATCGAGAAAACTTCAAATAATTCAAAGAGTGCTACTGCCCTACTAAAATCCAATAAAAATCATTTTAAAAATACCAAAATAAATTCAAATTTATTTCTCTCCAATTTTCTGATGTAGGGAATCATTTTACCCTAATTTCAATATATTTTATTTTTGGAGAAAAATAATTTGAATAAAACCCAAATAACTCCCAAGTGAAAAATAATTTTCAAAAGGACGTTAAATTGGATTTCTTTGAAACTCCCAACTCATATTTCATATAATTTGAAGAAGTCATTTTATCTTCTCTCATGAAAATCTTTGAGTTGCTTAAAGTTTCTGAATTTTGAAAATATTTCCAAATGGAATTCAAATCTTTTCAAAACCCTTTTCATTTTATTAAATGGAAGAAGTCATGTCATCTTCTCTCTAGGGTTTTTTATTTGAAAAGAATTTGAACTCACGGAGACCATAAAGGCAAAAATGAAAGTTTGGGAAAGTCCTTTTATTCTCTCTCATTTAACTTTCAAAAGTTTTGAATTCACTCACTTTCAGTCAATCAGTCAAAAAATCAATCAAAACTATCTATTTAATATAACATTCCAAAATTTAGAATTTTTGGGATGTTACAAGACGGGCAACGGGGGCAAAGGTCTCACCAAAGTCCAAACCTTCAACTTGTGAGTACCCTTGTGCCACTAACCTTGCCTTGTTGCGGATGATTAACCCATTCTCATCTTGCTTGTTCTTGAAAACCCATTTTGTTCCAATGACATTGTGTTCCGTAGTTGGCCTTTTGACTAATGACCACACTTGGTTGCGCTCAAAACTATTCAACTCTTCTTGCATAGCAATGAGCCAATCATTGTCCATCAAAGCTTCTTGTACCTTGAGAGGTTCAACACTAGACACAAACGAGAAGTGAGCACAAAAGTTTGTCAATTGTTTACGAGTGACTCTACCTTCCGATATGCCGGTGAGGATTTTATCAATATCAACACGACCGGCCACTCGAGGCATGATGGAGGTAAGTGTTTCACGAGGTTCAACTTCATGTCCATCATCCACGTCCTCAACATATGGATCATTAATGTGTGGTGGAAGATCTTCTTCTTCATCTTGGATTTGTTGAGGTTCATTGTCAATGATTGCACTTTCTTGTTCTTGCCCTTGAGGATGAACTTGCTCTTGATGATCACTATGAAGAGGAGCTTGATCATCATCTTGTATTTGGTCTACGGGCATTGGTTGAACAATAGGAGCTTGTGGTGGTATGGGTGTTGACGTAGTTTGATGATGTGCGAAGCTTCCATCTTCTTCTTCATCATCATGAGGTTCTTGTTCCATTGGGAGAAGTGCGCCAACACCCATGGTCAAGATATCTTGAGAAGAATCGTCTTCACCTACATCACTTAGATTGACTTGCTCCCCATGGGAGCCATTAAATTCATCAAACACCACGTCACAAGTTTCTACAACACATCCATTGGATTTGTTGTAGACTCTATAGGCGTGAGAGTTTGATCCATAGCCAACAAATATACCCTCAGTTGTTTTAGATTGAAATTTTCCTAACCATTCTCTTTTGTTGAGGATGAAGCATTTGCACCCAAATACACGAAAGTACTTGACATTTGGCTTGTTCCCGGTTAGGAGCTCATATGGAGTCTTTTCCAACATCGTGCGGAGGAAGAGCCGGTTTGATGCATGACATGCAGTGTTGACGGCCTCGCCCTAAAAACTATGTGGCGACTTGTATTCATCCAACATGGACCTTGACATCTCCACAAGTGTGCGGTTCTTCCTTTCTGCTACACCATTTTGCTGGGGAGTGTATGGAGCTGAATATTGATGCTCAATCCCTTCATCACTAAGGAACTCTTCCAAGGTGTAGTTCTTGAACTCAGATCCATTATCACTTCTTATTGCCAGAATTTCTTTGTCAAACTTGCGTTGTGCTTGCTTGGCAAAATCAATGAAGGTGATCTTCGTCTCATCCTTGGATTTGAGGAAGAAGACCCATGTATACCTTGAGTAATCATCCACAATGACAAGCCCATACTTTTTCCCACCAAGACTATCCCATGAAGGAGGCCCAAAAAGATCCACATGAAGGAGCTCCAAAGGCCTTGAAGTAGACACAATATTCTTGGGTGGGTGCTTTGATTGATGTTGCTTCCTGGCTATGCATGCACTACACACACGATCTTTCTCAAAAGAGACATTGTTTAGTCCAAGGATGTGATTTCCCTTTAAGAGATCTTGAAGATTTCTCATGCCGACATGGGCTAGCCGGCGATGCCATAGCCACCCCTTGTCGGCCTTGGCCATTAGACAAGTTGCATGGAATGTGCTCTCTTTCGAGAAATCAACCATGTAAAGGTTGCCATCCAACTCTCCAACAAAGGCCACTTCGAGAGTATCTCTCTTAAAGACTTTCACATCCGTTAGTCCAAATAGTGTATCATAACCAACAGAAGCCAATTGGCGAACAGAAAGCAAATGATATTTAAGGGATTGGACAAGCATGACATTTGCAAGAGACATGTCATTTGTGATAGCCACCTTACCCAAACCAAGTACCTGTCCTTTTGATCCTCCACCAAACATAATGCTCATAAATGGTTGAATAGCTTCCATGAAATCGTAGAGCAATTTTCTATCTCTGGTCATATGATTGGTACATCCACTATCAATCACCCATTTTACTCCACCGGATAAGGCAACCTACACACAATTATTACTTGGTTAGAGGCACCCATTTTGCAATGGGACCTCTCAAGTTAGTCACAAGGGTCTTAGGGACCCAAATAGCATAAAACCGAAATGCATTTCGAGGACCAACAAACTTCGCATAAACTTCTCCATCCTTAGTCTTACGAAGTACATAGGATGGAGGCATGAACTCTTTTGGCTTGTTGAGAGTGGGCATGCCCCTTGTGGCTTTCCCACTAATAACCTTACCTTTCTTCTTGTGCCCTTCTCGTATAAAAGTTTCTTTTAGAGGGGGGGTGCACTTTTGAGAGGATGTCTTCTTCTTGCTTGTGCTCGGGTCAAACCCGAGTCCCTCTTTGGCAAACACCTCATTGTGTTGGCTCAACACCTCATTAAGGTTCTTTTGCCCTTGAGCACATGTCATGAGCCCTTTCTCGATTTGAGCTTCGAGAAAGCGATTCTTCTCAAGAATAGATGCTAGATCACTACTAGAGTTAGTAGTACAAGCATCAACATTGATAATAGGAGAAGAGTAAGCCTTGGCTAGAGTTTCAAGATAAGTAAGCTTGAGTGTCTCAAAACTCTTTGTAAGAAGGGTGAGCTCTTCTTCCTTGGTCTTGAGGGACACGGATAGGAGCTCACAATCCTTAGGGAGAGAAGCATTAGACTTTACAAGCTTACTTTTATCATTCATCAACTCTTCGCAAGAGTCAATAGCCTTTTTCAAGGAGGCAAGATCTCTAGTATGAACATCAATGTTTGCACCAATTTTTAAGCATAGTTCATCATTGCGTGCTTCCTCATATTGGACTTTCCGCTCAAGGATTTCATATTTTTCCTTTTCCTCGGTGACGAGGGTTTCGAGTTCCTTAATGGAAATGGTGTGCTTACTCACCATCTCCATAAGCATACGAAACATAGTGAGCTTCTTTCCTTTAAGGGAGCACATGAACTTATTTAGTTTAGCAAGCATAGGATCATTTATATCATCATCCTCATAACTATTCTCCGCATCAAGATACTCATCACTAGGAGTAGGAGGAGTGAAAAGAGGAGGGTTTGATCGTGGGGTTACCTTGACCTTGTCAGGAGAGTGTTGGTCCTCTCCATCTTCTACCACGGCCTTCGCCATGAGACACTTGTGAGCATTGCCCTTGTAATCCTTCATGTAGTTGTAGGTGACAACTTCACCACTCTTGTTGACTAGCCTCAATGTGTTTTGAGAATCTTGAGCAACTCCGGCAACACCACTAACATCATCCGGATTGGATTCTTCTTGAGCAACCATTGCTTTCCCATCTCTCTTCTTGAGCTTGGAGTTCAAAGGATTTGGAAACTTCTTCTTGGGAAAGGTCTTGGGAAACCTTGGTTTATCTTCTCTCTTCTCATAAGGGCACTCGTTGGAGAAGTGGTTGGTTTCTTCACAGTTGTAGCATTTTCTTACTTTCTTCTTTTGAAACCTTCCCTTGAATTTTCCCGCGCTAAACTTCTTGACAAAGAGAGCTATGTCTTCATATGAAGGGCCCTCATCGGATTCAACCTCATCACCATCTTCATCATCATCATCTTCTTCTTCTTCACTTTGCTCATCTTCACATACATGCTTGGCCTTCAATGCAAGATTGATCTTCGACGATGGAGTACCATGCATGGCAAGATGTTTTGTAGCATTTGCCTTTGACTCTTCAAATAGTTGGAAAGTGGATATGATGTCATCTGTAGTCATTTCCTTGAAGGCATGGTGTTGTCTTATGTCCCATACCATCTGATGGTGATATGGAGCAAGAGCATGGTGCAACTTGTCCACAAGGAATCGCTTAGTCATGTTGAATCCATCTTGTGTCTTGTCACACTCACACGACTCAATATCAGCGGTGAGAGTCATGAGACGCTCAAGGAGTTGATTTGGAGTTTCACCTTTCTCCATACAAAAGTTTTGGAATTGCCCCTTGGCAATTTCATATTGAGCACTCCGGAGGGTGGAGGTACCGGTCTTGGATCTTATAATACTTTCCCATAGTTTCTTGGCACTTGTGATGTGTATGAAAGGTCTCCTTTGCTTTTCAACCATACCTCTCCTTATACACGTGATTGCAGTGTCATTGAGATTCTTGTCATAAATTTCTCTTGGTGTAGGATTCTTTGTATCAACCACATGGTAACCATACTCCAAGATCTCTAGCATCTCATCGTTTCCATATCGAAGATGATCATGCATAGCAACTCTCCACAAGGCAAAATCAGAAGTGGCATCAAGTAAAGGAGGTTTGCCTTGAGGGTTATATTTTGGTTTATCAACTTGGGGTCTTGCATAAAGCCAAGGAACACTAGAGTGTTCATTGCTAGGAGGTTGTTGACCAAGTGACGGAGTAGGCACAGTTGGCCTCGAAGCCGCACCACCCAAAAGTGGTGCAAGCACCATGGACAACGTGGCTATCCTCATTTGGACCAAGGCCTCGACAGAAGCATCATGCTCCTCTTTATGCTTAGCAAGGGCCCATTCCAGATCCTCAGAAGTAAAGGACTTGACTTTAGAGGAAGCCTCGCCTTTATCCTTCGGATCTGCAACACGGGGAGTCCCATTGGAGTTCATCTCGCTCTAGGGAGGTTAAGTCACAAGAATAGAGCACGAGGCTCTGATACCAAATGAAAGGATCGAGATGGACCTAGAGGGGGTGCTGAATAGGTACAATTACAAATTTTAATTGTTACTTAGCAATTTTAGGCACTAATGCGGAATATGAGAGTGAGCCTAACAATTTCAAGTGTAGTACTAAGTGCTAAGCAAGATAAACAAGTAACACAAGTATGTAAGTAAACAAGCACAATATGATATAAGTAAGTGCTAAGAGACAAGTAACCACAAGTAGAGAGTTAGGGTTAGGAATAACCGCAACTCCGGGAGACGAGGATGTATGCCGATGTTCACTTCCTTGGAGGAAAGCTACGTCACCGTTAGAGAGGTGGATGTTACCACGAAGGCACACCAATGCCACGAAGGCTCACCCTATTCTCCCTTTGAGACAACACCACGAAGGAATTTCTCAACCACTATTTTTAGACCTTGGGGTGGTCTCCAAACCCTCACAAACTTTTCCGGGGGTAATCACAAAGGTCGATTCCTCTCCGAAAGACTCCTACCGCCTAGGAGTTTCCAACCTCCAAGAGTAACAAGATTGATGGGGAAAAGCTCAAGACTTGCTCAAATCACGAATTCCTTGGGTGCAAAGAAGGGGAAGAGGTGGATCTATCACTTGATCGGACAACTTCTGTCCAAAGCTCTCAAATCCCTTGGGGATCTAAGATTTGGTGTGGAGGAATGAGAGAGAGAGAGAGTGAGAAGTGTTCTAGGGTTTGTTCAAAGTGAATGGTCAAACCTCTCTTGTGAAGAAGAAGGGCTATATATAGTGTCAACACAAATATGGCCGTTGTAGTGCAAGTGAACGGGCAGGCCGGACATCCGGGCTAGGGGCCGGTCATCCGGCCTGGCAAACCACTTGAAGAACAAGGCAGAACAGAGCAGGAAATAGAGGGGCCGGACATCCGGGGGTCAAGCCCAGACATCCGGCACAACAGGAAAGCCCGGACATCCGAAAGATAGCCGGATATCTGGGGAGCCCACAAGCGTTTACAGAATCATATCAGTTTTACGGGCAGTAAGGGGACGGACATCCGGGATAGGGCCCAGACATCCGGCGAGACAGGAAGGCCCGGATATCTGACGAACACCCGGACATCCGGCGTAAAACAGACAACCTTCTGTAAAGGGGAAAGGCAAGAGCTATATATCCGGGGCATGAGCTGGACATCCGGAGAACGGCCCGGACATCCCGCACGCGGCCCGGACATCCGGCACTCCCAAAGACAGAATGATTCAAAGATAAGGATGGATAAAAAGAACTATGGGAAGAAGTATTTTGACTAGAGCAAGTCTTTTACGAACCCAATCGATCCCCTCTTAATAGTGTGGGATCCTATACTCAAGGAAACAAAATGTAACATCATTTTAACACTTCATCCTTGAGAGAAACCACTTCGTATGCTCTTGATCCACACACAATTTGACGAACCGGGGACCAACACCTGAGATTCACTTGACAACCATTGTTAGTCCCCAACATGTAGATTATCATTAACATCAAAACATAATGTAAGGGCATCATTTCACTTTCAACAACGTAACTGGGTGCCTATAAAGGTGCACTACGAGTGTCTCCGAAAGTGTCTGTTGGGTTGGCACGAATCGAGACTGGGATTTGTCACTCCGTATGATGGAGAGGTATCTCTAGGCCCACTCGGTAATGCATCATCATAATGAGCTCAATGTGACTAAGGAGTTAGCCACGGGATCATGCGTTACGGAACAAGTAAAGAGTCTTGTCGGTAACGAGATTGAACGAGGTATGGGGATACTGACGATCGAATCTGGGGCCAGTAACATACCGATGGACAAAGGGAATTGTATACGGGTTTGATTGAATCCCTGTCATCGTGGAACATGTGGGAGCCAACATGGGTATCCAGATCCCGCTGTTGGTTATTGGCCGGAGAGATGTCTCAGTCATGTCTGCATGGTTCCCGAACCCGTAGGGTCTACACACTTAAGGTTCGGTGACGCTAGAGTTGTTATGGGAAATTGTATGTGGTTACCGAAGGTTGTTCGGAGTCCTAGATGAGATGCCGGACGTCACGAGGAGTTCCGGAATTGTCCGGAAGTGAAGATTTATATATGGGAAGTCGAGTTTCAGTCGCCGGAATGGTTTCGGGGGTTATCGGTATTGTACCGGGACCACCAAAAGGTGTCCGGGGGTCCACCGGGTGGAGCCACCTGCCCCAGAGGACTTAATGGGCTGAATATGGGAGGGAACCAGCCCCCTAGTGGGCTGGTGAGCTCCCCAAGGGCCCAAGGCGCCTAGGGTTGGAAACCCTAGGGGGAGGGGGCGCCTCCCACCTTGCTTGGGGGGCAAGTCTTCCCCTCCTGGCCGCCGCGCCCCCTCTAGATGCATCTAGGGGGGCCGGCCCCCTCTTCCCTTCCCCCTATAAATAGTGAGGGGGGGAGGGGAGCCGCACCCCTTCCCTTGGCGCAGCCCTCCCACCCTCCAACTCCTCCTCCTCCGTAGTGCTTGGTGAAGCCCTGCAGGAGAACCGCAAGCACCACCACCACGCCGCCGTGCTGCCGGAGCTCTCCCTCAACTTCTCCTCTCCCCTTGCTGCATCAAGAAGGAGGATATGTCCCTGGGCTGCACGTGTGTTGAACACGGAGGCGTGCTACCTCTTGAGCACTGTGTTGGTTTTCCCTTGAAGAGGAAAGGGTGATGCAGCAAAGTAGCGTACGTATTTCCCTCAGTTTTTGAGAACCAAGGTATCAATCAAGTAGGAGGCTACGCGCGAGTCCCTCGCACCTACACAAAACAAATAAATCCTCGCAACCAACGCGATAAGGGGTTGTCAATCCCTACACGGCCACTTACGAGAGTGAGATCTGATAGATATGATAGGATAATATTTTTGGTATTTTTGTGATAAAGATGCAAAGTAAAATAAAAGCAAAGTAAAAAGCAAAGGAAATAACTAAGTATTGGAGGATTAATATAATGAAGATAGACCCGGGGGCCATAGGTTTCACTAGTGGCTTCTCTCGAGAGCATAAGTATTCTACGATGGTGAACAAATTACTGTTGAGCAATTGACAGAATTGAGCATAGTTACGAGAATATCTAGGTATGATCACGTATATAGGCATCACGTCCGAGACAAGTAGACCGACTCCTGCCTGCATCTACTACTATTACTCCACTCATCGACCGCTATCCAACATGCATCTAGAGTATTAAGTTCATAAAAACAGAGTAACGCCGTAAGCAAGATGACATGGGATAAATTCATGCAATATGATAAAAACCCCATCTTGTTATCCTCGATGGCAACAATACAATACGTGCCTTGCTGCCCCTACTGTCACTGGGAAAGGACACCACAAGATTGAACCCAAAGCTAAGCACTTCTCCCATTGCAAGAAAGATCAATCTAGTAGGCCAAACCAAGCTGATAATTCGAAGAGACTTGCAAAGATAACCAATCATACATAAAAGAATTCAGAGAAGATTCAAATATTGTTCATAGATAATCTTGATCATAAACCCACAATTCATCGGTCTCAACAAACACACCACAAAATGAAGATTACATCGAATAGATCTCCACGAGAGAGGGGGAGAACATTGTATTGAGATCCAAAAAGAGAGAAGAAGCCATCTAGCTAATAACTATGGACCCGAAGGTCTGAGGTAAACTACTCACACTTCATCGGAGGGGCTATGGTGATGATGTAGAAGCCCTCCGTGATCGATGCCCTTTCTGGCGGAGCTCCGGAATAGGCCCCAAGATGGGATCTCGTGGGTACAGAAGGTTGCGGCGGTGGAATTAGGCTTTTGGCTCCGTATCTGATCGTTTGGGGGTACGTAGGTATATATAGGAGGAAGGAGTACGTCGGTGGAGCAACAGGGGGCCCACGAGGGTGGAGGGCGCTCCCCCTACCTCGTGGCCTTCTCCTTTATTTCTTGACGTAGGGTCCAAGTCTCTTGGATCTTGTTCGTTCTGAAAATCACATTCCCGAAGGTTTCATTCCGTTTGGACTCCGTTTGATATTCCTTTTCTGCGAAACTCTGAAATAGGCAAAAAACAACAATTCTGGGCTGGGCCTCGGGTTAATAGGTTAGTCCCAAAAATAATATAAAAGTGAATAATAAAGCCCAATAATTTCCAAAACAGTACATAATATAACATGGAGCAATCAAAAATTATAGATACGTTGGAGACGTATCAAGCATCCACAAGCTTAATTCCTGCTCGTCCTCGAGTAGGTAAATGATAAAAACAGAATTTTTGATGCGGAGTGCTACTTGGCATAATTTCAATGTAATTCTTCTTAATTGTGGTATGAATATTCAGATCCGAAAGATTCAAGACAAAAGTTTAATATTGACATAAAAATAATAATACTTCAAGCATACTAACAAAGCAATTATGTCTTCTCAAAATAACATGGCCAAAGAAAGTTATCCCTACAAAATCATATAGTCTGGCTATGCTCTATCTTCACCACACAAAGTATTTAAATCATGCACAACCCCGATGACAAGCCAAGCAATTGTTTCATACTTTTGATATTCTCAAACTTTTTTAATATTCACGCAATACATGAGCGTGAGCCATGGACATAGCACTATATGTGGAATAGAATGGTGGCCGTGGAGAAGACAAAAAGGGAGAAGATAGTCTCGCATCAACTAGGCGTATCAACGGGCTATGGAGATGCCCATCAATAGATATCAATGTGAGTGAGTAGGGATTGCCATGTAACGGATGCACTAGAGCTATAAGTATATGAAAGCTCAGAAAAGAAACTAAGTGGGTGTGCATCCAACTCGCTTGCTCACGAAGACCTAGGACATTTTGAGGAAGCCCATCATTGGAATATACAAGCCAAGTTCTATAATGAAAAATTCCCACTAGTATATGAACGTGAAAAAATGAGAGACTCTCTATCATGAAGATCATGGTACTACTTTGAAGCACAAGTGTGGTAAAAGGATAGTAACATTGTCCCTTCTCTCTTTTTCTCTCATTTTTTTATTTGGGCCTTTTCTTCTTTTTTTATGGCCTCTTTTTTTTCGTCCGGAGTCTCATCCCGACTTGTGGGGGAATCATAGTCTCCATCATCCTTTTCCTCACTTGGGACAATGCTCTAAAAATGAAGATCATCACACTTTTATTTTCTTACAACTCAACAATTACAACTCGATACTTAGAACAAAATATGACTCTATATGAATGCCTCCGGCGGTGTACCGGGATATGCAATGAATCAAGAGTGACATGTATAAAAGAATTATGAACGGTGGCTTTGCCACAAATACGATGTCAACTACATGATCATGCAAAGCAATATGACAATGATGGAGCATGTCATAATAAACGGAACGGTGGAAAGTTGCATGGCAATATATCTCGGAATGGCTATGGAAATGCCATGATAGGTAGGTATGGTGGCTGTTTTGAGGAAGGTTTATGGTGGGTGAATGATACCGGCGAAAAGTGCGCGGTATTAGAGAGGCTAGCAATGGTGGAAGGAAGAAGAGTGCGTATAATCCATGGACTCAACATTAGTCATAAAGAACTCATATACTTATTGCAAAAATCTACAAGTTATCAAAGCAAAGTATTACGCGCATGCTCCTAGGGGGATAGATTGGTAGGAAAAGACCATCGCTCGTCCCCGACCGCCACTCATAAGGAAGACAATCAATAAATAAATTATGCTCCGACTTCATCACATAATGGTTCACCATACGTGCATGCTACGGGAATCACAAACTTTAACACAAGTATCTCTCAAATTCACAACTACTCAACTAGCATGACTCTAATATCACCATCTTTATATCTCAAAACAATTATCAAGCATCAAACTTCTCATAGTATTCAACACACTCATAAGAATTTTTACTATTCTTGAATACCTAGCATATTAGGATTATTTAAACAAATTACCATGCTATTTAAGACTCTCAAAATAATCTAAGTGAAGCATGAGAGATCAATAGTTTCTATAAAACAAATCCACCACCGTGCTCTAAAAGATATAAGTGAAGCACTAGAGCAAAACTATGTAACTCAAAAGATATAAGCGAAACACATAGAGTATTCTAACAAATTCCAAATCATGTATGGATCTCTCAAAAGGTGTGTACAGCAAGGATGATTGTGGTAAACTAAAAAGCAAAGACTCCAATCATACAAGACGCTCCAAGCAAAACACATATCATGTGGTGAATAAAAATATAGCTCCAAGTAAAGTTACCGATGGAAGTAGACGAAAGAGGGGATGCCTTCCGGGGCATCCCCATGCTTTGGCTTTTTGGTGTACTTAGATTATCTTGGGGGTGCCATGGGCATCCCCAAGCTTAGGCTCTTGCCACTCCTTGTTCCATAATCCATCTAATCTTTCACCCTAAACTTGAAAACTTCACAACACAAAACTCAACAGAAAATCTCGTGAGCTCCGTTAGCGAAAGAAAACAAAAGACCACTTCAAGGTACTGTAAAGAAAATCTCGTGAGCTCCGTTAGCGAAAGAAAACAAGCTCCGTTAGCGTTGGTTTTCCCTTGAAGAGGAAAGGGTGATGCAGCAAAGTAGCGTAAGTATTTCCCTCAGTTTTTGAGAACCAAGGTATCAATCCAGTAGGAGGCTACGCACGAGTCCCTCGCACCTACACAAAACAAATAAATCCTCGCAACCAACACGATAAGGGGTTGTCAATCCCTACACGGCCACTTACGAAAGTGAGATCTGATAGATATGATAGGATAATATTTTTGGTATTTTTGTGATAAAGATGCAAAGTAAAATAAAAGTAAAGTAAAAAGCAAAGGAAATAACTAAGTATTGGAGGATTAATATGATGAAGATAGACCCGGGGGCCATAGGTTTCACTAGTGGCTTCTCTCGAGAGCATAAGTATTCTACGGTGGGTGAACAAATTACTGTTGAGCAATTGACAGAATTGAGCATAGTTATGAGAATATCTAGGTATGATCATGTATATAGGCATCACATCCGAGACAAGTAGACCGACTCCTGCCTGCATCTACTACTATTACTCCACTCATCGACCGCTATCCAGCATGCATCTAGAGTAGTAAGTTCATAAAAACAGAGTAACGCCTTAAGCAAGATGGCATGGGATAAATTCATGGAATATGATAAAAACCCCATCTTGTTATCCTCGATGGCAACAATACAATACGTGCCTTGCTGCCCCTACTATCACTGGGAAAGGACACCGCAAGATTGAACCCAAAGCTAAGCACTTCTTCCATTGCAAGAAAGATCAATCTAGTAGGCCAAACCAAACTGATAATTCGAAGAGACTTGCAAAAATAACCAATCATACATAAAAGAATTCAGAGAAGATTCAAATATTGTTCATAGATAATCTTGATCATAAACCCACAATTCATCGGTCTCAACAAACACACCGCAAAAAGAAGATTACATCGAATAGATCTCCACGAGAGAGGGGGAGAACATTGTATTGAGATCCAAAAAGAGAGAAGAAGCCATCTAGCTAATAACTATGGACCCGAAGGTCTGAGGTAAACTACTCACACTTCATCGGAGGGGCTATGGTGATGATGTAGAAGCCCTCCGTGATCGATGCCCCTTCCGGCGGAGCTCCAGAACAGGCCCCAAGATGGGATCTTGTGGGTACAGAAGGTTGCGGCGGTGGAATTAGGTTTTTGGCTCCGTATCTGATCGTTTGGGGGTACGTAGGTATATATAGGAGGAAGGAGTACGTCGGTGGAGCAACAGGGGCCCACGAGGGTGGAGGGCGCGCCCTGCGGGGGTAGGCGGGCCCCCTACCTCGTGGCCTCCTCCTTTATTTCTTGACGTAGGGTCCAAGTCTCCTGGATCTTGTTTGTTCTGAAAATCACGTTCCCGAAGGTTTCATTCCGTTTGGACTCCGTTTGATATTCCTTTTCTGCGAAACTCTGAAATAGGCAAAAAACAGCAATTCTGGGCTGCGCCTCCGGTTAATAGGTTAGTCCCAAAAATAATATAAAAGTGAATAATAAAGCCCAATAATGTCCGAAACAGTAGGGTGTTTCTTGGTGAACAATTCATTCATTAAGGTTGAAGAGATGGCTCTCCCACCTCCCACCTCCTCTCCTCCTCCCACCAAACCTCATGGCGATCCCTCTAGCTCTGGATGATGGAGGGTTTACTCCATAGGGATTTTGCCCCAGGCCTTGCCCTGGCCAATCAGGTGAGACGCAGGTTTGGATCTACAGTGCATTTCCCCCCTCTCGAGACATCAAGGAATTCTTTTTGGTGGCTTCGTTTTCTTCTGCCTCGTTCCCTCTCACGGTGGAATCCGTTGGTATTGCTCTTCAATGCTGCACTGGGGGCTATCGTGTTGGTCTCAATGTGGTCCAAATCTCTCCTCGAGAATTTCGGTTTTCGGTTGCTAATAACAAAGTTGGCCATTTCATATACAGTCTTAAGGACCGGGTTTGGCCTGATTTTGTTTGCCACTTTCACTTATTCAATGGCCATTTTAACCGTGCTCCGGTGGCTGCATCCTGTTGGCATGCTGATGAGGAATTACCAGAGTTAACTGGTCGGAGACCTTTTGCTATTCAGTCCAAGTTGGTTTCTACGAATCCCACGTCTGTCTCCACCTCCATGCAGCAGCTTGCAAAGTTTAATTTGGTTCCGCTCAATTTTATGAGGTTTTCCAATAAGGACTCGGGTGAAGCTTCTACCTCTAACATTGGGACTGATCAATGACCGGATTCATCTGTTCATGCTACTGTTCTTGCTCAGGAAGAACAAACCAATTTTGGATCTTTTCGTACCACACCCGCATTTGTGGCAACTAATCAACCTATTTCCTTACTGGACAAATTCCTCCAATCAGCGAGATTAGAGGAATCACAAATCCCAGTCTTTCTCCATTTGGGCGCTTTTAAATGCAGAGTCAACGTGGCATATCCCGCTCTCCCGCAAAGTTTCCTTTCTTCGGCATTCAAGTATGCACCGGCCCATGAGCATTGGCCCCTGATTATTTCGGCCCAACACATGGCAGACTTGGCCCAGGCCGCATACACAGAAGCGGAGATTTCAAATTTATCGGCTAATTGGGCAAACCTGTGTAGACGTTGCCTACAATGGGGTCACAAAAAGATTGCTTGCCACGCCAGGATTATTTGCATTAATTGCTCCGCACCTGATCATAAGGTAACTCTCTGCCCATTACGCGCTAATCCGCCGTCCAATTTGAGATTGGAATCCACAAGTTTTGGGAATCATATCAATCAACCAGGATTTTCAATGCCAATTACTTCTGACACTTCCCCAACTACCAAACCCTCGACCACCGTCCGATGCAATAGCTGCGGCTTCTATGGCCACGTGGCTCGATCTTGCCTTAAACGCCGCAGAGCGAGGCAATGGAAGTGGGTGCCCAAAAAATCTACTCTTTCCATTCCTACCCCTCATGTTCCAACTTTTGCCTCGAATACTGATACGCCCCTACTCTGCTCTGTCACTCGACCGCAGTCACCATCATCGCTCCAACCCTCGCTCCCCCTCTCCACCATGGCGAACTATCCCCTGAACCCGGTGCCTTTCCTGCCGTCGGGCTTCGCCGTCGAGCCAGGGTCTACCGATCGCGTCGTCCGGAGCGGGATGGTGGTCGGCCCGATCCCTTCGTTGAATCATGACTACCTTGCCATTGCTGAAACCAGTCAGTATGTTCCTCTGCATCGTCGGGCCGCCATCCGCCCTGCTATCCAAGGTTTCCTTCATGAAGCCCAACTTTTCGCCACTGAATCCAGTGATCATCCTCTGGGTATTGGGATTTTTGGATTTGCGGATTCTTTCCTCAGAGATACTGCTGTTGCCACCCCTCTGGAATTAGAGGAGGAAGATCTGCTCATTACTTTTGTGCCGCATAATGAAGCTCTCAATAGGCGCACCACTACCTTCGGTCCTGAGATTTGGTTGATGTTTTTTGGTTTCCCCTATGACTATCAGACAGATTACTACATTAGTAAGTCTTTGGGGGGGGGTATGGTTCCTTGGTGACTTGGTATAACCCTCATCAGGATAGAAGGTTTATGCTGATCAAAGCTAGAGTTATCAGTCTGAGGCTTGTGCCTAAAAGCTTTGTAGTGTGGCAACTGGGTGGTGCACGGGATTGCTGGACAGTCCAAATCACTATCTTGCGTAGCAATGACTGGAATGCCCTCCTACCTGAAGTTCCTCCTGCAGGTGAAGAACCACCTCCTCCGGAAGGCAATCCGCATCCCCAGTTCGGTCCAGAGCTCACTGCGGAGCAGCTTTATCAACAGCAAGTGCACAATTGGCTTGTTCAAAATGCCGCTCCGGCCAATGGTGGTCAGCAAGGCAACAATGGTTGGGGTGAATGGCAGGTGCCCCCAGCTCCACCCACTGTCCAAATGCCACCATATCTGATGAACTTTCAAGCTTGGCTGGCCGCGCAAGGACTGACAGTGCAACATGGTTTGGTTCCTGAGAACAACCTTGAAGACGGTGCTACTCAGGCCTGGAATGACTCGATCACTGTCTATGATGAGGGTAGCTCGGATCACTCGGGGTCTGCTTTTGCCTTGGTGATTGTGGACAATCCAGCCCATCAGGAAACGATACCAGTGGTGTCTGAAGAATCTCTTACTGTCACTGTCGAAATGCACAATGAAGGGCTGCGCTTTGGACTCTGCACCCATGGAGAAATGCTCATGAATCTCTTACTTGCTGACCCAACTCCTCGCCAGCTGCTCAACAATGCTCTATTCTCTGCAATTCGTCCGGTTCTGGCTACCTAGGGTACCTGGAGCAGTGGCTACGGTCTGAGATCCAATTTGCAGGTGGAAGTTCAAGTTTCTGTCAACTCAGGTGGGTTGCAGTTCACGCACGTGCCCAACTCAACCACTAGCTCTTCTGTGGTCCTCACCGAGCTGAATGAGCCTTCTTCCCAACCTGAGTTTTTGCAGTTGCCTGGGCCTGGAGTGGTGCAGGCGGTCAATATTCAGCCATCTGAATCTGTTGAGCCTGCTGCTGTGCAAATCTGAAACTGTCGAACCTGTTGCAGCTCAGTCTGATGATCAGATCTCCCCCGCCAGTACTGAAGTGATGTCTGAATCCTTCTCCTCTGAAATGGATACACTGAGCAGCGCAATGTCTGAAACTAGTTTGATTTCTGAGAGCTCTTCCAGGCACACCAACATTCAGAAACACCGCAAAGGAAAGATGTCGGTGCCCATTGATACAGCCAATCTTCGACGCAGTAACAGATCCACCAAGTATGATGGCCTCAGGGTTCCACAGCCTTCTGATTGTCGTCAGCAGAAGTCCAAGGTTAAACCTCGTCTGATCCCCTCGGCTGCAACTGCCACATCATAGCACACCTCTGCAGAACAGGCATATGACGCCCAAGAGCTTGCAGTCCCACCTCCTACTCCACTTGCTACTATGCAAGCAGTGGGTACCCAACTGTGCGCCATCCCAGCTGAGGAGCTATCTGTTGCAGCTCTCACCAAGGGGCCAGAGGACTCCACCTCCTCCGCCTGATCTATCTGCGTACTTCTCCTTTTGCTTATTACGTCAATGGTACTTTTGCAGAGTTGGAATGTGCTCTGTTGGAATATTTGCGGTCTTAATTCCCCCGATAAACATTTAGCTCTTTCAAACGCGATCAATGCTAGTGGCTGCGCCGTTATCTGTCTCCAGGAGTCTAGAATGCCTTCTTTTCATGTCGCTATTCTCAAAGTTTTATGCCCTCGACGCTTTGATAAGTTTGCTTTTATACCATCGCAAGGAGCCTCGGGCAGCATAGTAACGATTTGGAATAGTAGCATGTTTACCGGCGATGTATTTTTATCAGAACCTTTTGCTCTGGGCATAGAATTTACTTCCACTCAATCAGCGCATCGATGGAAATTGGTTAATGTTTACGGTCCGTGCCAGGGGGAACAACGTGACAAGTTTACTCAGTGGCTCTTTGACATTGATATCCCACCTTCTAAGGACTGGCTCCTCCTTGGTGATTTCAATTACATCCGATCACCCGACAATCGTAGCAAACCTGGTGGTAACGTGCATGATATGTTTGTTTTTAACGATTTCATCCGACAACAGATGCTCACGGAAATTCCTATCAAAGGAAGAAGTTATAAATGGTCAAACATGCAACAAAACCCACTACTTAAACAACTCGATTGGGTTTTCACTTCTCTAAATTGGACTGCCTCCTTCCCCAATACGATTGTTAACCCGCTGGGTAGACCGGTTTCAGATCATATCCCTTGTTCGGTGGTTATTCAGACCACGATTCCTAAAAGCAAAATTTTTAGGTTCGAAACCTATTGGATCGCGCACCCTGGGTTCATGGACATTGTTGAGCAGGTTTGGAACAAACCTATTCGCCATGGAAAAACCTCGAATGCTGCATCCAAACTATGCCAAAAGCTTAAGTCTATTCGCCATGCGCTCTCTCAGTGGAGTAAAAAGATTTCCCTCCTCAAAGTTGCCATTGACAACACCAACAAAGCAATCCTTGAATTGGACTCTATTGCGGATCGCCGCAGTCTCACACTGCCTGAAAAGAATTTCTTGGCCATTCTCAAAAAACACCTTCTTCGACTATTGCAATACCAGAAGGAATATTGGAAAAAATGATGCACTATCAGATGAATTCAGTTTGGCGATGAAAACTCAAAGTTTTTTTAGGCGGTGGCAACGGAAAGCTACAGAAGAAATTGTATCTCAACCCTAAAAACGACGGATGGCACGTCAGTTGATGATCATGTGGGCAAGGAGTCAATTCTTTTGAGGCCTTCAAAGATCGCCTTGGCAAATCTAACCCTCAACCCATGCGTTTCAACCTGTCCAAGCTATTTAGATCACAGGTGGACTTTGACAGCCTCACCACTCCTTTCACACATGCAGAAATAGATGTAGTTGTCAAGGAAATGCCGGCGGATCGCGCCCCTGGGCCTGACGGTTTCAATGGAGCCTTTTTAAAAGCGTGCTGGCCGATCATCAAAACGGATTTTTACCAGCTATGTGAGGAATTTCACTTGGGCAAACTGAATTTGGAAAGCCTCAACTATGGATTCATCACTCTCATACCTAAGAAAAATGCCCCAGAGACAGTTAATGATTATCGGCCCATCACGCTCCTCAACTGCTGCCTCAAGATGATCACAAAAATTCTTGCAAATAGGCTCCAGAAAATCATCCTTCAAATTGTCCATCGTAACCAATATGGCTTCCTACGTGGTAGATGAATACATGATTTCCTGGCCTGGGCCTTCGAATACATACACCAATGTCAGGCCTCCAAACAGGAAATTATCTTATTGAAGTTGGATTTTGCCAAGGCATTCGACATTATAGAACACCCGGCTATGCTGCAAATTATGAAGAAAATGGGATTTAATAAGAAATGGCTCTAGTGGATAGAATGCATCTTTGCTTCTAGGAAATCCTCAGTCCTTCTCAATGGGACCCCGGGCCGCCAATTTCTTTGCAGGTGTGGAGTCCGACAAGGTGATCCTTTGTCGCCCTTGATTTTTGTGTTGGCCGGTGACCTGCTTCAAATGGCCATAAATGATGCTCTGGCTAACAATCTCTTGCAACACCCGATCCCACCCTCATTTGACGACAATTATCCGGTTATTCAATACACGGACGACACCATCATTGTCATGCCGGCCTGCCAGGAACAGATCACCCGCATGAAGCAAATTCTGACAGACTATGCTGCCTCGATCGGACTCAAAATCAATTTTCATAAGTCAACCATGATTCCGATTAACACTCCTCACGACAAGGGCAAAACCTTCGCGGACCTTTTTGGTTGTTCCATTGCCAGCATGCCCTTCACCTATCTAGGCCTGCCACTTGGCACGACCAAACCGACGGTCCTTGATATGGCCCCCATGGTTTGCAAAGCTGAACACAGAATCACCGCAGCTATGTCTTTAATGTCATATGCCGGCAAATTGGCCCTTGTGAACTCCCTCATCACGGCACTTGCTATCTATCCCATGGTTACCCTCAAACTCCCCCTAAGATAATAGAACAGCTGGATAAAATCAGAAGGTATTGTTTGTGGAAGAAGAAGACCGATGATGGGGAGAAATGCACACCCCTGGCTGCATGGGACATGATTTGCCGACCCAAGAAATGTGGTGGCCTTGGCGTGCTAAACTTACGTATACAAAATGAGGCCCTTCTGCTCAAAATGCTGCACAAGTTCTACAACCGTCATGACATCCCGTGGGTAAACCTCATCTGGCACACGTACTACAATGGCCTTGTCCCACACGCAGCTGAGCCCTCTGGATCATTCTGGTGGAAGGACCTCATTAAACTCATGCCTACATATCGTGGGGTTACGACTTACAAGTCAACTCTGGTGATATGGCTCTGTTCTGGAAAGACATGTGGAATAACTCCATCTACACCACGTCCTTCCCTCGAGCGTTCTCCTTTGCTGCCAATGAAGATATTTCAGTTCAACAGTTTCTGGCAACCACGGATCTGGCTGCAACCTTTCGCCTACCGCTATCCATGCAAGCCCACGATGAGCTACGACAAATTCAGCGGGAGGTCTCTCATTTCACTCTGGACGGCTCAAAAGATCAGTGGATTTGTACATGGGGAGCCCAAATATTCAAGACCTCTGCCTATTACACCTTTCTCTTCCGGGATGTACACGCCCATGAGGGGTTCAGATGGCTTTGGAAGGCCAAATCCATCCCAAAAATCAAAGTGTTTGGCTGGTTTCTGCTCTCTGGCAGACTCAATACACGTAACATGCTGAACAGACGACACTACAATATTGGCAACTACCTAGATTGTCTTCTTTGCAACCAACACGTTGAGGAGACGGTGGAACATCTGTTCTTTCGTTGCACCTTAGTCGAACATGCTGGCACCTCTTGGGGATCCATTGGCTGACGCAGGGCAATAGGTTGGATATGATTTCACACCTAAAAATGAGGCATGGGCGCAAGATGATCATGGATATCTTCCTGGTGGCTGCCTGGAGCTTCTGGAAGGAATGAAACAACAACTACTTTCGACATGTGACCCCCACGGTCGCCTCCTGGAGGACACGCTTCAAAAATGATTTCTCTGATATTAGCCATAGGCTACCACCGCATAAGAAACATTTAGTGGCCACGATTCTTACTGCTTTTCTCTAGCCACCCCACCCCATTGTAACCCCCCCATGTAAACCCCCCTTCCCCCTCTCATGTAAATACCATGTAACACCACCCATTTATATATATGCAGTAGGAAACTCTCCTACTATCTAAATTTTCAAAAAAATGTCCAAAACAGTAGATAATATAGCATGGAGCAACCAAAAATTATAGATACGTTGGAGACGTATCAAGGCGCCGTCCGTTTGGCGCTTGGATCGGATCTTCCGCGATTTGGATCGCTGCGAGTATGACTCCATCAACCGTGTTCTAGTAACGCTTCCGCTTAGCGATCTTCAAGGGTATGAAGATGCACTCAATCTCTCTCATTGCTAGTATCTCCTAGATTGATCTTGGTCACACGTAGGAATTTTTTTTGAAATATTACTACGTTCCCCAACACTCCAAGTGTGAAAAGATCATGAACTACCGATGGGGCTGAAATTTTGAAGGTATTTTTTCCATAAAATTATCTTTCTTGCATCCAAAGTAGAGCTCCAACGGACTTAAGGGCTGCCCACGCAGGCCCATGACACAACTAGGGGGTACCCACGCCACCTGCCTATGTGGGTCCCTCGGGAGTCGTTTCACATTAATTTCTTCGCCCAAAAATCATACGTATTTCGAAAAAATCATATTAAATTGCCGGGGTATTTTGACATGCCTAGATATTGATTTTCTATAAAACCAGGAACAAGAAAAAAACATGAACTAGCTCTGGGCACTAGATTAATAGGTTAGTCTAGAAAATAATACAAAAGTGCACCAAAACCATTAATAAATGATGCAGATTGTCGGCGCACTAAGATATGGGTACCTTAGTACCCTGACTTGTGCACAGGCAGTTGTAGCCTTCCCGCCAGCAAGGATTGCCAGAGGACTACTGCATACAAGACTCATGATGCAATTGACAAGACCGTGAAGAAGACCTTCCGGCAGGTCATTGAGAAGTACTAAGTTAGTACTTAAGGTCAAGACTCAAGTTGCCGGCAAGCTCCGCACCGACAAGCCCCTTGTCGGGAAGTTCTCCCTCCCGCTTTTCAGTCACTCCACCTCATCACCAGCTGATGGCTTGTCAAGACTAGGTGTTGAGCGGCCAGGCAGCTTGGGGAGGATCATCAGGACGCGTGTCAACACCTTGCATAAAGGTTAAATTTATTGACACCCGTCTAATGGATGTGTCAAGATGATAGGCTCGCACGGACTGACGACACAAAAGGTGTCGTGGAATTTTCACGGCAGATGTCCTCGAGCTAGGACTTAGTCGTGAAGCCATCGCAGCTAGGAAGCTTAAAAGGGGTTAAACGGGACAAGGAACACGAGGGTTATACTGGTTCGGCCCCTTACGGTGAAGGTAAAAGACTACGTCCAGTTGAGGTGGTATTGATTATGGTTTCGATGACCAGGGAGCTTAATTGCTATGCCTGGCTCTCGATGAGATCTTACTTGTCCCTAAACCACCGCCGGGTCGTCCCTTTATATAGAGAGGTTGACGCCCAGTGGCTCTCGGAGTCCCGGCCAGCTCATAAGAGTGTCCGGCTCGGACTCTCAACTATTCTTGCCTTGCACTACAAGTCTTGCCATACGGCGGTTCATCACTACGGGCCTTAAGCCATCTCCGGGTCTTAGGCCCATCATTGACCCGCCGTCTTCAAGCTCGGTGCTGGGCGTCGCGTGATGACCATTATGAGTAACCCGGCCCCTCCTGGCGGGTGACTCTAAGGGTTATATCCTCAACATTAGGCCCCAGATTGATTTGAACTGGTTCATGTCAATCTTCAACTCCTTTGAGAGAAAAAATCTTCCGGCTTATGGTCGTGTGAAGGCTATAACCCGCCGTGACGTCATCTTCTGGATTCCTGGTAACCCGCCATGACGTCATCTTCCATTAAGTCCATTTTTTATTCCACCATATCCTCAACGGATCTTATCTTTAAAGACCGTCCCGAAAATCAAGGTGTTTTTGTGGTGAGATAATCACGCCGTGGCCTCCTCGTTTCTCGTACCCACTTATGAGCCTCTCTTTATAAATAGCCCGGCCCGATGAGCCTCCAGTCACTCGTCGCCTCCATCTTCTTCCTCCTCTCGCCACTGTGCTGCCACCCGAGCTCCGCCGCCACCGCCGCGGATCTTCTCGTCCTCACCAACTCTGGCCGCTGCATCAACCTGACGTGTCCAGAGAAAACGGCGGCGACCTCCGCGACTCACCAGCACCCGTAAGCCCTTGCCACTCCATAGAGTAGATCCACATTAGGGTTCTTTGTTGTTCTTCCTGTGTTCTTCGCCGTTCATCGCGAGCTCTTGATAGATTTCATTATTACCACCCTTTCTTGATCTTTAGACTGTATAGAACTGTTGCGGTAGTTGTTTCACACCCGTTCCCAATGTACATAGATCCCTTTTCATTGCATAAAGGCTCCGTTCAAACCTATGAACTTCTTCTGCGTCTGTTTTAGGTCTAGAAACTTTCCCTTTCCAGTCGATCGTTTGATCTAGAATAATTACTGTGATATGTGAAACTTGTTTGCGCCACACTTAGTCAAAAATTGCATCTGTTTAGCTATGGCGGCTCATATCTCCGGCTTAAAAGAGGCCACACGCTGTAGAAATTTCTGGCTCATTCATAATAAGGCTTTAGACAGCTGGAATTACTGACGATGCCCTCAGCGGCTTAGATAACCCGATGCATTTAGACATATGTCATTAGTCCCCTTCGTAAGCCGCCACTTTAAACATTGAACTATAACTTCCTCCGGCTTATAATTGAACCGGACATTTTTATCATAGGCTTCCGTCTTTCACAATGCCTCCCAAGGCTCCTAAGGCACCCATCACGTGCAACTGGATGAGATCCAATGTTACTGACGAAACCTTAGCGGACTTCGTGAAGACGGGTCACCTGCCCAAGAAGGATGCCATGTCTTACCGTGCCCCTGACCCTTCGGAGGAGAGACCTCAACCTAGAGATGGTGAGGTGGTCATATTTGCGAATCACATGAGCCGGGGCTTCGCACCGCCCGGCTCAAAATTCTTTAGAGACGTGCTGAATTTCTTTGATCTGCGGCCGCAAGACATAGGACCCAATTCCGTGTCAAATATATGCAACTTCCAAGTATTCTGCGAAGTCTATCTTGGAGAAGAGCCCAGCCTGCTGCTCTTTAGAGAGCTCTTTTATCTGAACCGCCAGAACGAGTGTGCCAACGGGCCGAGCCTGGAACTTGGTGGAAACTCCATTCAACGGCGGAGAGGCTGCCTCTTTCCTTATGCTGAGCCGCCAAGCCATCCGAAGGAGTGGAACCAGACGTGGTTTTATTGCCTGGACACTTCTCCGGCTGACGAGAGCCCTCTGCCCGGCTTTCGTGCCCTGCGTCTGGAGCCAAATCACTCTCTGCCGGATAAGCTGACTCAAGCCGAGCATCAACCTCTGATCCCCACCATCAACAAAATTAAGGCTCTCCTGGGAAATGGCCTCAACGGCATTGATCTGGTCCGGGTCTGGATCTCTTGGCGGGTGATCCCCTTAAGCCGGCGCCCCGGCTTAATGTGTGCTTACACGGGCCGGAAGGATGACCCTCTGCGGCACAGCCCCAATGATCTTCCTGAGGACGTTGTGGATGACATGACTAAGTCTCGCTTGAATGAGAGCTTAGCCGACTGTGGGAGGACCGGCTTAAGCCCCTTCTGCAAGACTAACACGGCCCCAGCGGTAAGCCACTGATCTGAACACCTTATTTTCTCCTTAGATAGTTTTCATCTGAACCTTAAGAAGTCTTCATTGTATTTTTCAGGCTGATGATAAATTCTGGAAGGTCAAGTATGACCATGAGGCGGCTAAAAAAGCCAGAAAGGCTAAGAAAGCCGCAAGGAGAGCCGCTCCCCGCAAGAAGGGAAGCAGGCCTACTGCCTCAGAGCTGCTTCAACTAAGTGACAGCTCCGAGTCAGAGGTAACCCCTGAACCTGTAAGCTCTTGTTTTGTTTCTTGTTTATTCCTATCCACCTTATTGATACTGATCATCAGCAGGATGACACCGGAGCAAGTAACCCGGTGAATGAAGAGGTAATGACACTTTCCTCCGACTCGGAGCCCTTGCCAAGGCTGAAAGTCCGAAGAGTAACCCGGAAAGTAAGATTTTCACATCCTTTAGCTTATCAAGATCCTCAATTTCTTTTGAAGCAACAGATTCATGAGAGCCGGCGGCACACCCGGACCAACAAGGAGGCAGACCTCTCCTCCGGCTTACCTGAAGCGTCAAGGAAGCGCCGGACTGAGGTTATCTCCAACTTATATCCTTTTCATCCTTTAGCGGGCGTTATACGTCAACCGCTCAATTCTTCTGATTCAAATTATCAAGAAACTTCACCTTCCTCTGGTGACTCTATGCAATCGAACCTGCCGGCTTTCAAGACCATACCCGGGTAATGATGATCATCTCTTGTTGTGCTTAGCTTTGCTCATACTTTTGTACTAACCTTTTGTCCTTTCAGTGCCCAGGCAAAGCTCAGCAAGAGGGCAAAGAAGAATAAACCGGTCGAAGAGCCGGTCTTGCCTGAGCCGGAGGTTTCAGCTCAAGAGCCGCCAGCTGCCTCTGCTCCTGAAGCCACCGCTCCAACCGACAAGCCAGCCATGGAGACTTCCACCAACCCGGACATCTCCAGCCCGGCTCAGCCGACCGACGACCCGGACGTGGTAATCACCCGGACGGAGTTTGTCGAGCTGGGGAGACCCACCGCGCTGGCTAAGTGCTCTGCGAAGGAAGAGTTGCTAGAGCGCCGTAGGGCCAAGCTGAACATCACCAACTACGCCAACCTGAGCATTGGAGATATCATCTCCGGCTATGTCAATCAGGTGCACAGCAGCCGGGACCTGGAGATTGACATGGTGAAGCAGATACAGCAGAAGTCTGAGGTACCACTCTCTTGCTTACTGCACAGTCATCTTTACCATACTTAGCCCCCAAGTCTACTGCTTATGATAGAATATGTTGTAGACTTAACTTCCGGCTTACTTCCATGAACATGTAATTTGTAGATAAAAAATTTCGGCATGCATTAGCCCCCAAGTGCCAAGTGTCTTTGCTTGGAAAGTGCTTGGGACTTTAAAGTTGCATAATAATTAATTATACTATAACCCGGAAATTGTACAGGCTGCTTGCAAGAAATTTGAGGCTGATATCTCTCAGCTGAAGAACCGCCTGAAGACTCAGGAAACTGAGACCCGGAAGGCCAACGCCAAATTTGAATCCAGTATTGCTGCTCAAGAGAAGCTGAAGAAGAAGTTTGAAGCTGAAAGGAAGACTTGGGCCGAAGAGAAGGCTGTTCTGGTAAACCGGGCCGAACAGGCGGAGAAGTCTCTGACGGAGAGAACCGCCGAACTCTCCGGCTTAAAATGCCATGTGTCACAGATGGTCGCCGCAATCTTCAGTAAGCCATTCTGCAGGCTTTGAACAAGTTTACAGTCTTTATATCTCATAACTCCCATCATTGATAATGGCTTATCTTACTTTGTTAAACAGGTCCCAGAAGCGCCAACCTCAATCAGAACGTGCTGACCAAGCTGAAGGCCGTGTACACTCTGGTGGAGAAACTCTACACCGGGTCACAGCGCGCCTTGGCCGTTGTGGCCCTATCCAATGAGGTTCCGACTCACCTGGCGGACGTACTTCGCCGGCTTGCCGTTCTTCCACAGCGTTTCCAAGAGCTGCGACGGGCCTCTGCAAGAGCCGGAGCCATAGCTGCTCTGAGCCGGGCCAAGGCTTTCCTTCCAGAGCTAGACCCGGCTGACATTGCACTTGGTTACCCCAGCCTGAAGGAAGACGACACCCCCTTCGACCAAAAAGACTTTGCTGCCTGTGTGAAGATCATGCGCCCGGTGGCCACCCTAATTGGGAATGACACCGATCTGACCAAGTGCCAGCCGGGCTACGACGCAGAGAATCAGAGGATCCCTACTCCGCGTTATGAAGCCATCAGCTTGGTCCCGCCGACTCGTAAGCACACCTTTGCCCCAGAAATTGACCCGGGCGGGTTAATTGACGAGGAGGCTCAATTTGAAGCTTTGAGCGGCATTGACTGGAAATCGTCAACCTTCCCGGTCATGGGAACAGCCGGAGGAGCGGAGAGGGATGAGCCGGAAGCTTCGACCCGGCAAGCATCTTGACTCTTTAGACGGCCCATGATTATGCTTGTTAAACAATGCTTCACCCTTCTGGACTCGGGGAGTCTTGTAATAGAGTAGGACCAACATTTTAACTTTGTCGTGCCATCGTGCACGTGTTGAATGCTTAACTCCATTGAAGTTGTTTCCTTATATTCTTCCGGGTCATAATTGATCATTTATTTTCCTTAAGCTCAAATAGCTGTCTTTAACCATCATGCATAGAAAAACAAGTCACAAGTCTCTAGGCGGCTTACCGCACTGAGAATCATAGTCTCATACATATAACCCGGAATATGAATCGAAGTCACCAAAGACTGGTCCTCAATTATGTCCTTGATGTAACCATAATAGCATACTTACAGGCCTTGAAGTATGCTTCCGGTTTATGTAACCCGGATAATAAGGTTGGTACCTCAACTCCGGTTTACCAGTCTTGATAATGCTGATTGTGTGTGACTAACACTGTGAATCAAAGTTAAGTCGGCGGAATAAGAACTGCCGTGTACACTGTTGATACAACCAGAAGAACTTGTTGTAAATCAGAAAATCAAAACTTAGGGGCTTCCGGTTCGAATACGACCAGAGACCCGTCCCAAAGGGGTTAAGCTAAGATTCGAATGCGATCATATAGCCCCCAGTGGGTTTGGCGATGCCGATCAAGAGGGTACCGGCAGCTATGTTCTCTTTGGTTCGAATACGACCCATGTTTGAACAGGAAGCCCCCAAATGACCTTAAAAGTTGTTTAACGACGCTGATTCGAATACGATCCACGTCGGTTCCCAAAGGGGGATGAGCGATGATTCAAATATGATCAAAGAAAACTCCCCAATGAGCTCGGCATTTTGCCAATCAAGTGGGTATCGACAGCTATGTTCTCTTTGGTTCGAATACGACCTATGTTTGAACAGGAAGCCCCCAAGTGATTATATTGCGTACAGCTAGATTCGAATACGATCATAAGCCGAATCCACCTCCAAGTGACCATGTGATGGTGTAATGGGAACAACACTTTTACCTTTGGAGGAGAAAAGGACAGAGGTCCTGCTTTATTATTTAACATAATATATACATGGCTATAGAAATATGTACATTGTGAGAGCCGGTGGCTCAAGTGTAATAAGGCCGAAGCTGAGCTATGTTCCACGGCCGACGGGTCTCTTCCTCCGACTTACGTGAATCTTTATGCTCCCGAACGTCAATAAGGTAGTATGACCCGTTGTGCAAGTTCTTGCTGACCACAAAGGGCCCTTCCCAAGGCGGGGATAGCTTGTGCGCATCTGTTTGATCTTGGATGAGCCGGAGCACCAGATCACCTTCCTGGAAGACCCGGGACTTAACCCGGCGACTGTGATAACGGCGTAGGTCTTGTTGGTAAATCGCTGAGCGAGCTGCTGCCACATCACGCTGTTCGTCCAACAAGTCAAGAGCATCTTGGCCCGCCTGTTCATTATCCGCCTCAACATAAGCCACCACTCGAGGTGAGTCATGACGGATGTCGCTAGGGAGGACTGCTTCCGCTCCGTAAACCATGAAGAAAGGCGTATAACCCGTAGATCTGTTAGGAGTAGTATTGATGCTCCATAACACGGAGGGTAACTCCTCCACCCAACAACCCGGCGTCCGTTGCAAAGGGACCAAAAGCCGGGGCTTGATGCCTTTGAGAATCTCCTGATTAGCTCTCTCAGCTTGACCATTGGATTGAGGGTGAGCCACTGATGAAACGTCAAGTCGAATATGCTCTCGTTGACAAAACTCCTCCATGGCGCCCTTGGACAGATTGGTACCATTGTCAGTTATAATGCTGTGTGGAAAGCCAAAGCGAAATATCACCCTTTTCATGAACTGCACCGCCGTGGCTGCGTCACACTTGCTAACTGGCTCTGCTTCAACCCACTTTGTGAATTTGTCAACTGCCACCAAGAGGTGGGTCTTCTTGTCCTTGGACCTTTTAAAAGGCCCAACCATATCAAGCCCCCAGACCGCAAATGGCCAAGTGATTGGTATCATCCTCAGCTCCTGAGCCAGCACATGAGCCCGTCGCGATAACCTCTGGCAACCATCACATTTACTGACCAAGTCCTCCGCATCAGCATGAGCCGTCAGCCAATAAAAACCATGACGGAAAGCCTTGGCCACAAGGGATTTTGAGCCAGCATGATGGCCACAATCTCCTTCGTGAATCTCACGAAAGATTTCTTGACCCTCTTTAGGGGAAACACAACGCTGGATCGCTCCCGTAACACTGCGGCGATGCAGCTCACCATTGATAAAAACCATTGACTTAGACCGCCGGGTTATTTGTCTGGCCAAAGTTTCGTCCTCAGGCAAATCTCCCCGGGTCATGTAAGCCAAGTATGGCACCGTCCAGTCCGGGGTGATGTGGAGAGCCGCCACCAACTGTGCCTCCGGGTCAGGGACAGCCAAATCTTCCTCTGTAGGTACTTTAACAGAAGGGTTATGCAAGATGTCCAGGAAAGTATTAGGCGGCACCGGTTTTCGCTGAGAGCCTAGCCGGCTTAATGCATCAGCCGCCTCGTCCTTCCTGCGATCGATGTGCTCTACTTGGTAACCCTGAAAGTTTCCAGCAACAGCATCAACTTCACGGCCATAAGCCGCCATGAGAGGGTCCTTGGAATCCCACTTGCCTGATACTTGTTGAGCCACTAAGTCTGAGTCGCCGAAGGACCTTACCCGGCTCAAGCTCATCTCCTTAGCCATCCGAAGACCATGGAGCAAGGCCTCGTACTCAGCCGCATTGTTAGTGCAAGGAAACATCAATCGTAACACATAATGAAACTTGTCACCTTTAGGGGAAGCCAATACAACTCCAGCCCCCGAGCCCTCCAATTGCCTGGACCCATCGAAGTGAATAGTCCAATATGTGTTATCCGTCTTGTCTTCGGGCACTTGTAGCTCTGTCCAATCGTTGATGAAATCCACCAAGGCTTGAGATTTAACAGCAGTGCGTGGTACGTATTTCAGACCATGAGGCCCGAGCTCTATAGCCCACTTAGCCACTCTTCTGTGCCTTCTCTGTTTTGGATGATATCTCCAAGGGGAGCAGAACCGACCACAGTGATAGGGTGACCCTGAAAATAATGCTTAAGCTTCCGGCTTGCCATGAACACACCATAAACAAGCTTCTGCCAATGTGGATACCGTTGTTTGGACTCGATGAGCACTTCACTGACGTAATAAACCAGCCACTGAACCGGATGCTCCTTACCCTCTTCCTTGCGCTCCACCACCACAGCCACACTGACGGCCCGTGTGCTAGCAGCTACATACAGTAATAAAGGCTCCTTGTCAACCGGAGCAGCAAGGACTGGGGGCTCCGCCAGCTGTCTCTTCAAATCCTCAAAAGCAGTATTAGCAGCATCATTCCAGACAAAGTCTTTTTCTTCATCAACTGGTACAATGGCATGGCCTTCTCACCCAAACGGCTTATAAACCGGCTTAAAGCAGCGATACGACCCGCCAGGCGCTGGACGTCGTTTATACACGCCGGCTTAGCCAGAGAGGTGATTGCCTTGATATTCTCCGGGTTAGCTTCAATGCCTATATGAGAAACCAGAAAACCCAAGAGCTTGCCTGCAGGAACACCAAAAACACACTTGGCCGGGTTAAGCATCATCTTGTAGACCCGGAGATTATCAAAGGTTTCCCTCAGGTCATCTATCAAGGTTTCATTCTCCCTGGACTTAACCACAATATCATCCACATAGGCATGAACATTGCGCCCAATCTAGTTATGAAGACAGTTCTGCACGTAGCATTCCACATCAAAAATTATCTTTTTTATCATTTACCTACTCGAGGACGAGCATGAATTAAGCTTGGGGATGCTGATACGTCTCCGTCGTATCTATAATTTTTTATTGTTCCATGCCAATATTCTACAACTTTTACATACTTTTCGCAACTTTTTATACTATTTTTGGGACTAACATATTGATCCAGTGCCCAGTGCCAGTTCCTGTTTGTTGCATGTTTTTTGTTTCACAGAAAATCCATATCAAACGGAGTCCAAACGGGATAAAAACTGACGGAGATTTTTTTTGGAATATATGTGAATTTTGGGAAGTGGAATCAACGCGAGATGATGCCCGAGGGGCCCATGAGGGTGAGGGGCGCGCCCCAGGGGGTCAGGAGCGCCCTGGGCCCTCATGGCCACTCCGTAAGGCAGTTGGTGCCCTTCTTTTGCCGCAAGAAAACCAATATCCAGATAGAAATTGTGTTCAAGTTTCAGCCCAATCGGAGTTACGGATCTCCGGGAATATAAGAAACGGTGAAAGGCCAGAATCAGGGAGCACCGAAGCAGCAGAAACAGAGAGAGACAAAGAGACAGATCCAATCTCGGAGGGACTCTCGCCCCTCCCACGGCATGGAAGGCAAGGACCAGAGGGGAAACCCTTCTCCCATCTAGGGAGAAGGTCAAGGAAGAAGAAGAAGAAGGGGGGCTCTCTCCCCCTCTTTGCTGGTGGCGCCGGAACGCTGTCGGGGCCATCATCGTCACCGCAATCTACACCAACACCTCCATCATCTTCACCAACATCTCATCACCTCCCCCCATCTATCTACAGCGGTCCACTCTCCCGCAACCCGTTGTACCCTCTACTTGAACATGGTGCTTTATGCTTCATATTATTATCCAATGATGTGTTGCCATCCTATGATGTCTGAGTAGATTTACGTTGTCCTATTGGTAATTTGTGAATTGCTATGATTGGTTTAATTTGCTTGTGGTTATGTTGCTGTCCTTTGGTGCCCATCATATGAGCGCGCGCGTGGATCACACCATAGGGTTAGTTGTATGTTGATAGGACTATGTATTGGAGGGCAAGAGTGACAGAAGCTTCAACCTAGCATGGAAATTGATGCATACAGGATTGAAGGGGGACCAATATATCTTAATGCTATGGTTGGGTTTTACCTTAATGAACGTTAGTAGTTGCGGATGCTTGCTAATAGCGCCAATCATAAGTGCATAGAATTCCAAGTTAGGGATGACATGCTAGAAGTGGCCTCTCCCACATAAAACTGTCTATCGGTCTAGTAAAGTAGTCAATTGCTTAGGGACAATTTCACAACTCCTACCACCACTTTTCCACACTCGCTATACTAACTTTATTGCTTCTTTATCTAAACAGCCCCTAGTTTTTATTTACGTGCTGTTTATATTCTTGCAAACCTATCCAACAACACCTACAAAGTGCTCCTAGTTTCATACTTGTTCTTGGTAAAGCGAACGTCAAGCGTGCGTAGAGTTGTATCGGTGGTCGATAGAACTTGAGGGAATATTTGTTCTACCTTTAACTCCTCGTCGGGTTCGACACTCTTACTTATCGAAAGAGGCTACAATTGATCCCCTATACTTGTGGGTTATCAGGCGGCGCCCCCTTCCCCTAGTCCAATTCGGACCCATGGGGGGGGGGGGCGCCACCTCCCCTTGGCCTGCCTCCTCTTTTCCCGTATGGTCCAATAAGGCTCATTACTTCTCCCGGTGAATTCCCATAACTCCCCGGTACTCCGAAAAACACCCGATTCACTCAGAACCTTTCTGATGTCCGAATATAGCCTTCCAGTATATGAATCTTTACCTCTCGACCATTTCGAGACTCCTCGTCATGTCCGTGATCTCATCCGACACCCCGAACAAACTTCGGTCATCAAATCACACAACTCATAATACTAATCGTCATCGAATGTTAAACGTGCGGACCCTACGGGTTCGAGAACTATGCAGACATGACTGAGACACATCTCCGGTCAATAACCAATAGAGGAACCTGGATGCTCATATTGGCTCCTACATATTCTACGAAGATCTTTATCGGTCAAACCACATAACAACATACGTCATTCCCTTTGTCATCGGTATATTACTTGCCCGAGATTCGATCGTTGGTATCATCATACCTAGTTCAATCTCACCAGCATGTCTCTTTACTCGTTCGGTAATGCATCATCCCGCAACTAACTCATTAGTCACATTGCTTGCAAGGCTTATAGTGATGTGCATTACCGAGAGGGCCCAGAGATACCTCTCCGATTCATGGAGTGACAAATCCTAATCTTGATCTATGCCAACCCAACAAACACCTTCGAGGACACCTGTAGAGCATCTTTATAATCACCCAGCTATGTTTGATAGCACACAAGGTGTTCCTTCGGTATTCGGGAGTTGCATAATCTCATAGTCAGAGGGACATGTATAAGTCATGAAGAAAGCAGTAGCAATAAAACTAAACGATCATTATGCTAAGCTAACGGATGGGTCTTGTCCATCACATCATTCTCTAATGATGTGATCCCGTTCATCAAATGACAACACATGTCTATGGTCAGGAAACTTAACCATCTTTGATTAACGAGCTAGTCAAGTAGAGGCATACATGGGACACTTAGTTTTGTCTATGTATTCACACATGTATCAAGTTTCCGGCTAATACAATTCTAGTTGAATAATAAACATTTATCATGATATAAGGAAATATAAAATAACAACTTTATTATTGCCTCTAGGGCATATTTCCCTCAGTCTCCCACTTGCACTAGAGTCAATAATCTAGTTCACATCGCCATGTGATTTAACACCAATAGTTCACATCTTTATGTGATTAGTTCACATCGCCATGTGACTAACACCCAAAGGGTTTACTAGAGTCAATAATCTAGTTCACATCTCCATGTGATTAACACCCAAAGAGTACTAAGGTGTGATCATGTTTTGCTTGTGAGAGAAGTTTAGTCAACGGGTTTGCCACATTCAGATCCGTATGTATTTTGCAAATTTCTATGTCTACAATGCTCTACACGGAGCTACTCTAGCTAATTGCTCCCACTTTCAATATGTATCCAGATTGAGACTCAGAGTCATCCAGATCGGTGTCAAAGCTTGCATCGACGTAACTCTTTATGACGAACTTTTTGTCACCTCCATAACCGAGAAACATATCCTTATTCCACTAAGGATAATTTTGACCGCTGTCTAGTGATCCACTCCTGGATCACTATTGTACCCTCTTGCCAAACTCATGGTGAGGTACACAATAGGTCTGGCACACAGCATAGCATACTTTATAGAACCTATGACTGAGGCATAGGGAATGATTTTTCATTCTCTTTCTATTTTCTGTCGTGGTTGGGTTTTGAGTCTTTACACAACTTCATACTTTGCAACACAGGCAAGAACTCCTTCTTTGACTGTTCCGTTTTGAACTACTTCAAAATGTTGTCAAGGTATGTACTCATTGAAAAAACTTATCAAGCGTCTTGATCTATCTCTATAGATCTTGATGCTCAATATGTAAGCAGCTTCATCGAGGTCTTTCTTTGAAAAACTCCTTTCAAACACTCCTTTATGTTTTCCAGAAAATTCTACATTATTTCCGATCATCAATATGTCATTCACATATACTTATCAGAAAGGCTGTAGTGCCCCCACTCACTTTCTTGTAAATACAGGCTTCACCGCAAGTCTGTATAAAACTATATGCTTTGATCACACTATCAAAGTGTATATTCCAACTCTGAGAGGCTTGCACCAGTCCATAGATGGATCATTGGAGTTTGCTCACTTTGTTAGCACCTTTAAGATTAACAAAACCTTCTGGTTGCATCATATACAACTCTTCTTTAAGAAATCCACTAAGGAATGCAGTTCTGACATCCATTTGCCAGATTTCATAAAATGTGGCAATTGCTAACATGATTCAGACAGACTTAAGCATCGCTACGAGTGAAAAATCTCATCGTAGTCAACACCTTGAACTCGTCAAAAACCTTTTTCGACAAGTCTAGCTTTGTAGATAGTAACACTACTATCAGCGTCTGTCTTCCTCTTGAAGATCCATTTATTTTTGATGGCTTGCCGATCATCGGGCAAGTCAACCAAAGTCCACACTTTGTTCTCATACATGGATCCCATCTCAGATTTCATGGCCTCAAGCCATTTCGCAGAATCTGGGCTGATCATCGCTTCCTCATAGTTCGTAGGTTCATCATGGTCAAGTAACATGACCTCCAGAACAGGATTACCATACCACTCTGGTGCGGATCTTACTCTGGTTGACCTACGAGGTCCGGTAGTAACTTGATCTGAAGTTTTATGATCATCATCATTAGCTTCCTCACTGATTGGTGTAGGAATGACTGGAACTGATTTCTATGATGAACTACTTTCCAATTCGAGAGCAGGTACAATTACCTCATCAAGTTCTACTTTCCTCCCACTCACTTCTTTCGAAAGAAACTCCTTCTCAAGAAAGGATCCATTCTTAGCAACAAAGATCTTGCCTTCGGTCTATGATAGAAGGTGTACCCAACGGTTTCTTTTGGGTATCGTATGAAGACACACTTCTCTGATTTAGGTTTGAGCTTATCAGGCTGAAACTTATTCACATAAGCATCACCACCCCAAACTTTAAGAAACGACAACTTAGGTTTCTTGCCAAACCATAGTTCATACGGTGTCATCTCAGCGGATTTAGATGGTGCCCTATTTAATGTGAATCCAGCTGTCTCTAATGCATAACCCAAAATGATAGTGGTGAATCGGTAAGAGACATCATAGATCGCACCATATCTAATAAAGTGCGGTTATGATGTTCGGACACACCATTACGCTGTGGTGTTCCAGGTGGCGTGAGTTGCGAAACTATTCCAGATTGTTTCAAATAATGACCAAACTCGTAACTCAAATATTCGCCTCTGCAATCAGATCGTAGAAACTTTATGTTCTTGTTACGATGATTTTCTACTTCACTCTGAAATTCTTTGAACTTTTGAAATGTTTTAGACTTATGTTTCATTAAGTAGATATACCCATATCTGCTCAAATTATCTGTGAAGGTCAGAAAATAATGATACCCGCTGTGAGCCTCAACACTCATCGGCCCGCATTCATCGGTATGTATTATTTCCAATAAGACAGTGGCTCGTTCCATTGTTCAGGAGAACGGAGTCTTAGTCATCTTGCCCATGAGGTATGGTTCGTAAGCATCAAATGATTCATAATCAAGTGATTCCAAAAGTCCATCCGCATGGAGTTTCTTCATGCGCTTTACACCAATATGACCTAAACGGCAGTTCCACAAGTCTGTTGCACTATCATTATCAACTTTGCATCTTTTGGCATCAATATTATGAATATGTGTATTACTATGATCAAGATTCAATAAACCATTTATATTAAGTGTATGACCATACAAGGTTTTATTCATGTAAACAGAACATCAATTATTCTTTGAATTAAATGAATAACCGTATTGCAATAAACATGATCCAATCATATTCATGCTCAACGCAAACACCAAATAACATTTATTTTAGGTTCAACACTAATCCCGAGGGTAAAAGGAGTGTGCGATGGTGACCTTATCAACCTTGGAATCACATCGTCACCTTGCCCTTAACTAGTCTCTGTTCATTTTGCAACTCCTGTTTCGAGTTACTAATCTTAGCAACTGAACCGGTATCAAATACCCTGGGGTTACTATGAACACTAGTAAAGTACACATCAATAACATGTATATCAAAGATACTTTTGTTCATCTTGCCATCCTTCTTATCTGCCAAGTATTTGGGGGTAGTTCCGCTTCCAGTGACCATTACCTTTGCAGTAGAAGCACTCAGTTTTAGGCTTAGGTCTAGCTTTGGGCTTCTTCACGGGAGTGGCAACTTGCTTGCCATTCTTCTTGAAGTTCCCTTTCTTTCCCTTCCCCTTTTACTTGAAACTAGTGGTCTTGTCAACCATCAACACTTGATGCTCTTTCTTGATTTCTACCTTCGCCGATTTCAGCATCGCGAAGAGCTTGGGTATCATTTTTTTCATCCCTCGCATATTATAGTTCATCACAAAGTTACTTGGTGATAGTGACTAGAGAACTTTGTCAATCACTATCTTATCTGGAAGATTAAGTCCCACCTGATTCAAGCGATTGTAGTACTCAGACATTTTGAGCACATGCTCACTGGTTGAGCTATTCACCTCCATCTTGTAGGCAAAGTACATGTCAGAGGTCTCATACCTCTCGACTCGGGCATGAGTGTGAAATACCAATTTCAGCTCTTGGAACATCTTATATGCTCCATGGCGTTTGATAATCCCCAAGTGCAGGGAATCATTGTAGCAATTTCCAAAGGTGGAAGTGATAAGTATGGAGTGTCGAACCCACAAGGAGCTAAAGGTAAGATCAATATTCTCTCAAGCCCTATCTGCCACTGATACGACTCTACGTACACCGAACGTTCGCTTCCAACTAGAAACGAGAAATAAAACTACGTTGTGGGTATGAAGAGGATAACTTAGTATGATATTGGAGAGCTAAAATATAAAAGTAGGTGCTGTTATCATAAAGTTAGAATATATTACTAAATAATATAAATAGCGAGTGTGGAATAATGATGGATCGGTGTGCGGAATTGTCCTAGGCAATTGTTAACAAGACCGGTAATCACTATTGCAGTTTCATATGAGGGAGAGGCATAAGCTAACATACTTTCTCTACTTCGATCATATGCACTTATGATTGGAACTGTAGCAAGCATCCGCAACTACTAAAGATCATTAAGGTAAAACCCAACCATAGCATTAAAGCATCAAGTCCTCATTATTCCCATACGCAACAATCCCTCTTACTCGGGTTTGTGTTTGAGTCACTCACCAACCCACTATAAGCGAATCATGAACGTATTGCAACACCCTACAACGGGAGTCCCTCACGCTTGTGCCACACGGAGGGCACCATAGGACAGCACCAAAATAAAACATACAACTCATACCAATCTAGATCATCAATCAACCCAAAGACAAAAGATATCTACTCAAAACATCATCGGATGGCAACACATCATTGGATCATAATATGTGGCATAAAGCACCATGTTCAAGTAGGGATTACAGCGGGGTGCGGGAGAGTGGACCGCGTAAAAGAGGTGAGGATGGTGATGATGATGGTGATGTTGATGAAAACGATCACCGTGGCGATGATTCCCCTCCCGATGGCACTCCGGCGCCACCGGAAGAGAGGTTCTCCCCCTTGTGCTTCCTCCTCCATGGCCTCCACCCTCTGGTCCTTGGCCTTCATGGTGATGATGGCCCCTCCGGGATACTCCTCCATGGCCACCGGTGATGATGGCCCCCTCCGGCAGGGTGCCGGAGAGGGCCTAGATTGACTTCTCGTGGCTACAGAGGCTTGCGACGGCGGAACTTCCGATCTAGGTTTCTTTCTGGAAGTTTGGGTATATATAGAAGAGTTTTGCGTTGATTTCACGTCAGGGAGGTCTCCGGGCTGTCCACGAGGTAGGGGGTGCGCCCCAGGGGGGTGGGCGTGCCCCCCACCCTCGTGGGCAGCCCGGGACTCTTCTGTCCTGCTTCTGGTACTCCGTGGGCTTCTTCTGGTCCAAAAATGATCTCCGTCAAGTGGCACGTCAATTGGACTCCATTTGGTTTTCCTTTTCTGCGATACTCTAAAACAAGGAGAAAGCAAAACTGGCACTGGGCTCTAGGTTAATAGGTTAGTCCAAAAAATCATATAAATGCATATAAAACATCCTAGAAGGATTGTATAATAGCATGAATACTTCATAAATTTTAGATGCGTTGGAGACGTATCAGCATCCCCAAGCTTAATTCCTGCTCGTCCTCGAGTAGGTAAATGATAAAAGAAATAATTTATGAAGTGTGAATGATAACAAGTGCTTAAGTTTGATCAATGATAATTCCAATCACTTTTTCTAGCATCATTACATGTCATAACAGTAGCTCATCTCATAAAACTTCTCATGATAAAGTAACAAGCTATTCACATGTTAAAGTATAGATCATAAACTTTCTTGAAAACTAACAAACCATGTTATCAGTCATCAATCAATTACAATTCATCTTATTTTTAGGAAGAGTCTATGTCAGAGCTTTGATTTAGCAAACTCCACATACTCAACTATCATTTAGTATTTCACAATTGCTAACACTCACGCGATATTTATGGGTTCAAAGTTTTAATCAGACACAGAGAAAGATAGGGGCTTATAGATTCGCCTCCCAACCTTTTACCTCAAGGGTAATGTCAACAATAATAGTCCATGATGCCTTACATCCAATTGGATATATATATCAGAATCTTTCCAACACAATGTGCTTGCCAAAGGATAAAATGTAGAAAGGAAAGGTGAAAATCACCATGACTCTTGCATAAGGGTAAGAGATGAAAGTAAAAGATAGGCCCTTCGCAGAGGGAAGCAGAGGTTGCCATGCGCTCAGTGTTGGATGCACAAAATCTTAATGCGAAAGAATGTCACTTTACATTGCCACTTGTGATATGGACCTTTATTATGCAGTCCGTCGCTTTTATTTCTTCCACATCACAAGATCGTATAAAGCTTATTTCCTCCACACTAATCAATCATACATATTTAGAGAGTAATTTTTATTGCTTGCACCGATGACAACTTACTTGAAGGATCTTAATCAATCCATAGGTAGGTATGGTGGACTCTCATGGCAAAACCGGGTTTAAGGGTATTTGGAAGCACAAGTAGTATCTCTACTTAGTGCGAAGAATTTGGCTAACATGAGGGGGAAAGGCAAGCTCAACGTGTTGGGCGATCCATGACAATATACTTTATTTCAGATATAAGAAAACATAACCCATTACGTTGTCTTCCTTGTCCAACATCAACCTTTTAGCATGTCATATTTTAATGAGTGCTCACAATTACAAAAGATGTCCAAGATAGTATATTTATATGTGAAATCCCTCTTCCTTCAATATTCTTTCATGAATTGTTCAAGTGACCAATTCTACGTTTGCTAACTTTCAATAAGTTTACTACCTATACTTATTATGTGTGAAGTCATTACTCCCCATGTTATAAGCATATGAAACATATACAAATTTAGGTTTATGACATTCAATTTATTCAACCATTTACTCATAGGATATACGTGAAGCACATGAGTAAATGACAAACTACTCCAAAAGATATGAGTGAAGAACACTCAGTAGTCAAATAATTAACTAGCCATGGGAGGATTCTTTTTCATTCAATATTTTAGATCCAATGATTTTATTCAAACAGCAAGTAAAATTGAAAATACGCTCCAAGCAAAACACATATTATGTGACGAATAAAAATATAGCTCCGAGTAAGGTATACCGATAGTTTTGAAGACGAAAGAGGGGATGCCTTCCGGGGCATCCCCAAGCTTAGGTACTTGAGTCTCCCTTGAATATTTACCTTGGGGTGCCTTGGGCATCCCCAAGCTTAGGGTCTTTCCACTCCTTATTCTCCTCATATCGACATCTCACCCAAAGCTTGAAAACTTCAACCACACAAAACTTAACCAAACTTCGTGAGATAGGTTAGTATGATAAAGAGTAAACCATTCACTTTGTTACTGTTAAGGACAAGTTTCATAATTGTTCTCACACAATGCCTACTGTACCATATCATTTCTACAATTTATATTGAGAAATATATGCCATAGAAACTAGAAAACAAGCAAACTATGCAATGAAAACAGAATCTGTCAGAAACAGAACATTCTGTAATGATCTGAACATAAACCATACTTCTGCTACTCCAAAAATTATGAAATAAATTGGTGGACGTGAGTAATTTGTCTATTAATCTTCTGTAAAAAGAATCAACTCATAAGCACTCTTCTGTAAAAAATGATAGCTAATCTCATGAGCGCAAAGTTTCTATCTTTTACAGCAAGATCACATTAACTTCCACCCAAGTCTTTGTAGCGACCAGACCTCAAATGGCCTGTGCTGCTGTGCACCAGTGTCATCCCTGGATCAGTAATGCTGACACGCACAGTACAAATGGAGGATTTATAACAGAGTAGCAATCACACACTTATTACATCGAATATCTTCAAAGAGATTAAGTATGATAAACATGTCTTAAGGCCATCTAACAACGATAACAGTGGAAGACTTGGAAGAATAGTGAGTCCATCAACTCCAGCGGCATCACTGAGTATAAGACCACGACCTAAGGCACCTTACTCGTCGTCTGAAAAGTCTGCAACATGAAACGCTGCAGCCCGAGAACGGGTCAGCACATAGAATATGCTGGCAAAGCAACACATAGAGAGCAATGAACAATGATAAGGCTATACTATATGCATATATGGCTGGTGGAAAGGCTCTATGGTTACAGTTTCTACGAAAAGCCAATTTTATCCTACTGCAAAGGAATAAATTTTATTTAACTATCATGGTGGTTGAAACATTGAGAAGGTACCTCCAACTCAATCCCAATTAAGTAACATCATTAACCCAACAAAATTAATTATAAGTATCACGGTGATGAGATTCAAATGACAATCCAGGTACTAGATACTCAAGTTGTCCATAACCGGGGACACGGCTAATCATGATTAGTTTGTACACTGTGCAGAGGTTTGTGCACTTTTCCCCACAAGACTCGATCGCCTCCGCTTGATTCTCGCACTGCCTGATGTTTGAGAAACAGATGACCGAGACACAGTCTTTCAGAAACAGTCACTCTCTACTCTAGATGGACCGGTACACCTACTTTCCCCTACATCTGCTAGTCCACCTCTTCAAGAGATCCTGTAACCTACTCAGCTATGCTAGAGCCCATAATAGCTTGCGGCTGCACACGGAAGTTTCTAGCATGAATAATCTTATGATCCCTTTGAGCCTGGGTGGCGGACCTTATACATACAGACAACACTGGGTTCTCCAGGTGCCTCAATCCACCCAGATGTGAGTTTTTAGTTGCCACCTTAAGTTAAACCATTATTAACAATCTCACATCTATCATGAATGTCTCTCAAACCCAAACCACGTCTACGAGCATAGCATGACATTGATAAAAGCAACGTAGAAGTAACTCCCAAGGGTTTGATAGATAAAACAGGTAATAGGTACTACCTCAACTATTTCCCAATACCCACAGTTTAATTAGATCCTAATCATGCAATGTGTTTGAGGAAATAGATCTAATGCAATAAAACTGGGTATGAACGGGGTATGATCAAAGTGTTACTTGCCTTGCTGATGATCTGCAAAACCTAGCGAGTCGAAGTAACAAGCGGCACACTCCGGGTACTCTAACGCAAACAAACAAGCATACAATCAGTACTCATCTAATGCACAGGTAAAACTCGAAAGAAAGATCCAACCAGAAAGTTCAACTTAAGAACTCCGGTTTGCAAAAAGAATCAACTCGAAAGAAGCAACGAAAGTCAAACGGCGAAGAAAGAAACTTCGTTTGCTAATCTGGATCTAGGTCAAATTTTACTGTAGCAAAAACTTGTTTGAGTAGGTTAAACGGAAAGAGAATTTTGAGACGAAACTCTAGGCGCTTGAATCACCTGATTCCGATAAACGAGCGAGAAGTTAAACAGATTCGAAAATTCGATCGGAAATCGAATCTGAGAAAATAACGAGAAAATAACGGACGTTCGTTAACAGAGAAAAACCGACGAACGGTTAAATAACGGACGTTCGTTAACAGAGAAAAACCGACGAACGCGTTCGTTAAAACGAACGGTTCGGTGAACGCTCGTGAAATAAGAAAACCGAAAAAAACCGATCTAGGGTTTTTTTTTAAACAAAAGTTTTTTTTTCCAGAAAACCGGTCAACGTTGAAGACGGCCGGCGGCAGTACCTCGACGGGGCTCGCTCCGGCGAGGGTTCCAGTGGCGGGGCTCGGGGCGGGGGTGCGGGGCTCGGGGGCGGCGGCTCCGGCGGCGAGGGGGCGGGGCTCCGGCGACTCCCGACGGCGGCGGCAAAAAGCGGCGGCGGCGGCGGGCTAGATGCGGCGGCGGTGGCGTGCTCCTCCGGCAGCGGTGGTGAGAGAAACGGAGAGGGGGGTATATATGGAGGGGGGGCTAGGGCGGCTTGGGGAAGGGGTCAGGCGAGGGGAGGCGTGCGGCGGCCGGAGTCGGTCATGGCGGCGGCGAACTCCGTGCGGGAAGAGGAGAACCCGCGGGCGGGCCGTCGGCTGGGCTCGGCCCAGTCGGCGCAGGCGCATTTTTTTTCTTAAAATATGTTCCGCGGAAAATATTGCATAGAAAAATAAATAAAAATCAGAAAAATATGAAATAAATTTTCCCCGTCTAGTTAGAAAATCTAGAATAGGGTGAACATTTTTAAAATCAAAAATAAATATTTTGAAAACATGCATTTTTTAAATGCAATAAAAATTGCAAATAAAATCCAAATAAATTCCAAATAATGATTTTAACATTTTTCCTCCAGTATTTCAATTGTTTTGGAGAAGTCATATTTTCTCCTCTCGTTTATTTAAAATGAAATATTTTTCCGGAGAGAAAAATGATTAAAACCACAGTCCTCGTTTGAAAAATCGAATAAGAAAATTCGAGAAAATCCCCAACTCTCTCCGAGGGTCCTTGAGTTGCTTAGGATTTACCGAGGATTTGTCAAAATGCAACAAAACATGATATGCAAATGATGATCTATGTATAACATTCCAAATTGAAAATTTGGGATGTTACAGTCTTCCCAAAGGTCTTACTTGGCACTTTATTGAAACAAAAGATATAAAAAATTATTAATACAGTAGCTTAATCATGTAAACACACAAAAACAGTAAGGGTAAATATTGGGTTGTCTCCCAACAAGCGCTTTTCTTTAATGCCTTTTAGCTAGGCATGATGATTTCAATGATGCTCACATAAACGATAGGAATTGAAGCACAAAGAGAGCATCTTGAAGAATATGACTATCACATTTAAATATAACCTACTTCCTATGCCTAGGGATTTTGTGAGTACACAATTTATAAGAACAACAATCAACTAGCATAGGAAGGCAAAACAAGTATAACTTCGAAACTTTAATCACATAGAGAGGAAACTTGATATTATTGCAACTCCTACAAGCATGTATTCCTCCCTCATAATAATTTTCAGTAGCATCATGGATAGCAAATTTTTTCTCATACTCAATTGGAACCTCTTCCGAAATAGTGGAACCATTACTAGCTAAAGTTGACACTCTTCCAAATCCACTTTCATAAATATCACACTAAGATTCAACACCCTCCAAAATAGTGGGATCACTAATTCCTAAAGTTGACACTCTTCCAAACCCACTTTAAATGATAGTATTATTCATACTCCAAAGGATATAAGTGAAGTTCATGGAGCATTCTACAATTAATATAGACTAACCAAGCTCAAAATATATAAGTGAAGCACACGAAGCATTCTATAAAACCATACTCAAAAGATTTAAGTGAAGCACAAAGAGCAATTCTATAAGATCATTCTTAAAAGATATAAGTGAAGCACATGAAGTATTCTATAAATCAATGAAGGGATATCTCATGCTAGCATGGTTCTTAAAAGAAAAAACAAAAACACAAAGGACACAAATCATGTGAACAAAACAAAAACCGAGGTATACCGATAATTGTTGAAGAAGAAAGATGGGATACCAACCGGGGCATCCCCAAGCTTAGATGCTTGAGTATCCTTTGAAATATTTACTTGGGGTGCCTTGGGCATCCCCAAGCTTGAACTTTTGCCTTTCTTTATTGTTCTCACATCGGTAACTCCTCGTTCTTCGAACACTTCATCCACAAAAACTTAACAAAAACTTTGTGAGATCCGTTAGTATAACAAAGCAAATCACTACTATAAGTACTGTTGAAAACCAATTCATATTTTATTTTTGCATTATATCTACTGTAATATAACTTTTCCATGGCTTAATCCACTGATAGAAATTGATAGTTTCATCAAAACAAGCAAGCAATGCATCAAAAACAGAATCTGTCTTAAACAGGACAGTCTGTAGTAATCTGAAAGTTTAGTAAACTTCTGTAACTCCTAAAATTATGAACTAAATTTGAAAATTTGAAGAATTTGTACAGAAGTAATGTGCAAAAAGTTTCAGACCCATTTGACCTTCCAGTAAAACAAATGTAAATTCATGCACTACAGCCAAAGTTTCTGTTTTTGTTCTGCACATAGTAAGCAAGCAATCTAATCATCCTAAAACCAAAGCTTGGCACATTATTTTTATAATACAATGAATAAATACAAGGGAATAATTATTTACAGAGAAACTTCCATGAAAAATTCTACATTGTTTCCGTGAGCATGAGCACAAGTGCTCAAGGTCGACCCTCACTTCTTCAATGCATCACTTTCCAATCACTTCTCTTTTTGAAAAACTTTTTAGGCATGAGAGGCAAGTAATAATTTTTTTGTATTTTCATTCTTTTAATTTTTTGTATGTTTCACCCACAACTAAACAGAAACAAAAAGGAAAAACAAAATCTACTTAGTGAAGAAAGCAAACAAGCACACACGATAATATCAACCCCACGCTATTGCTCCCCGGCAACGGCGCCAGAAAAGAGCTTGATAATCCCCAAGTGCAGGGAATCATCGTAGAAATTTCCAAAGGTGGAAGTGATAAGTATGGAGTGTCGAACCCACAAGGAGCTAAAGGTAAGATCAATATTCTCTCAAGGCCTATCTGCCACTGATACGATTCTACGTACACCGAACGTTCGCTTCCAACTAGAAATGAGAAATAAAACTACGTTGTGGGTATGAAGAGGATAACTTTGTATGATACCGGAGAGCTAAAATATAAAAGTAGGTGCTGTTATCATAAAGTTAGAATATACTACTAAATAATATAAATAGCGAGTGTTGAATAATGATGGATCGGTGTGCGGAATTGTCCTAGGCAATTGTTAACAAGACCGGTAATCACTATTGCAGTTTCATATGAGGGAGAGGCATAAGCTAACATACTTTCTCTACTTGGATCATATGCACTTATGATTGGAACTCTAGAAAGCATCCGCAACTACTAAAGATCATTAAGGTAAAACCCAACCATAGCATTAAAGCATCAAGTCCTCTTTATTCCCATACGCAACAATCCCTCTTACTCAGGTTTGTGTTTCAGTCACTCACCAACCCACTATAAGTGAATCATGAACGTATTGCAACACCCTACAGCGGGAGTCCCTCACGCTTGCACGACAGGGAGGGCACCATAGGACAGCACCAAAATAAAACATACAACTCATACCAATCTAGATCATCAATCAACCCAAAGACAAAAGATATCTACTCAAAACATCATTGGATGGCAACACATCATTGGATCATAATATGTCGCATAAAGCACCATGTTCAAATAGGGATTACAGCGGGGTGCGGGAGAGTGGACCGTGTAAAAGAGGTGAGGATGGTGATGATGATGGTGATGTTGATGAAGACGATCACCGTGGCGATGATTCCCCTCCCGATGGCACTCCGGCGCCACCGGAAGAGAGGTTCTCCCCCTTGTGCTTCCTCCTCCGTGGCCTCCACCCTCTGGTCCTTGGCCTTCATGGTGATGATGGCCCCTCCGGGATACTCCTCCATGGCCACCGGTGATGATGGCCCCCTCCGGCAGGGTGCCGAAGAGGGCCTAGATTGACTTCTCGTGGCTACAGAGGCTTGTGGCGGCGGAACTTCCGATCTAGGTTTCTTTCTGGAAGTTTGGGTATATATAGAAGAGTTTTGCATTGATTTCACGTCAGGGAGGTCTCCGGGCTGTCCACGAGGCAGGGGGGCGCGCCCCAGGGGGGTGGGCACGCCCCCACCCTCGTGGGCAGCCGGGGACTCTTCTGGCCTACTTCTGGTACTCCGTGGGCTTCTTCTGGTCCAAAAATGATCTCCGTCAAGTGGCACATCAATTGGACTCCGTTTGGTTTTACTTTTCTGCGATACTCTAAAACAAGGAGAAAACAGAAACTGGCACTGGGCTCTAGGTTAATAGGTTAGTCCCAAAAATCATATAAAATATCATATAAATGCATATAAAACATCCTAGAAGGATAGTATAATAGCATGAATACTTCATAAATTATAGATACGTTGGAGACGTATCAGCTTCAAAACGTTTCTGAAGTCCCAGTTCGAAGCCGTAAAGCATGGTGCACTAAACTATCAAGTAGTCATCATATCGAGCTTGCCAAACGTTCAAAACGTCTGCATCTGCTCCTGCAATAGGCCTGGCACCTAGTGGTGCATTAAGGACATAATTCTTCTGTGCAGCAATGAGGATAATCCTCAGATCACGGACCTAGTCCGCATCATTGCTACTAACATCTTTCAACTTATTTTTCTCTAGGAACATATCAAAAATAAACGGGGAAGCTATACGCGAGCTATTGATCTACAATATAGATATGCAAATACTATCAGGACTAAGTTCATGATAAATTTAAGTTCAATTAATCATACTACTTAAGAACTCCCACTTAGATAGACATCCCTCTAGTCATCTAAATGATCACGCGATCCATATCAACTAAACCATGTCCGATCATCACGTGAGATGGAGTAGTTTTCAATGGTGAACATCACTATGTTGATCATATCTACTATATGATTCACATTCGACCTTTCGGTCTCAGTGTTCCGAGGCCATATCTGTATATGCTAGGCTCGTCAAGTTTAACCCGAGTATTCTGCATGTGCAAAACTGGCTTGCACCCGTTGTATGTGAACATAGAGCTTATCACACCCAATCATCACGTGGTGTCTCGGCACGATGAACTATAGCAACGGTGCATACTCAGGGAGAACACTTATACCTTGAAATTTAGTGAGGGATCATCTTATAATGCTACCGTCGTACTAAGCAAAATAAGATTCATAAAGTATAAACATCACATGCAATCAAAATATGTGACATGATATGGCCATCATCATCTTGTGCCTTTGATCTCCATCTCCAAAGCACCATCATGATCTCCATCGTCACCGGCTTGACACCTTGATCTCCATCGTAGCATCGTTGTTGTCTCGCCAACTATTGCTTCTACGACTATCGCTACCGCTTAGTGATAAAGTAAAGCAATTACATGGCGATTGCATTTCATACAATAAAGCGACAACCATAAGGCTCCTGCCACTTGCCGATAACAGTTACAAAACATGATCATCTCATACAACAATTTATATTTCATCAGGTCTTGACCATATCACATCACACCATGCCCTGCAAAAACAAGTTAGACGTCCTCCACTTTGTTGTTGCAAGTTTTATGTGGCTGCTACGGGCTACTAGTAAGAACCGTTCTTACCTACGCATCAAAACCACAACGATTCTTCATCAAGTGTGATGTTTTAACCTTCAACAAGGACCGAGCGTAGTCAAACTCGATTCAACTAAAGTTGGAGAAACAGACACCCGCCAGCCACCTGTGTGCGAAGCACATCGGTAGAACTAGTCTCATGAACGCGGTCATGTAATGTCGGTCTGGGCCGCTTCATCCAACAATTCCGCTGAATCAAAGTAACGACATTGCTGAAGCAGTATGACTTTGTTGCCCAGACACCTTGTGTCTACTCGTGCATCCAACATCTACGGCATCAACTGGCTCTGATACACTGTTGGGGAACGCAGTATTCTAAAAATCCTACATCACCGCAAGATCTATGCTAGGAGATGCATAGCAACGAGACGGAGAGTGTGTCCACTACCCTCGTGACGAAATCGGAAGTGTTTAGTACGCGGTTATGTGTTGAACCTTCACGATCACCGATCCAAGTCGAAGTACGCACTCCGTCAACACGTTAGATCGACGCGTCCTCGAGCTTGATCCGTTGGTCACGGGAGGTTTCGTCAGCACACGGTTGTTATGGCGAGAGAGTACCGGCCATGTGCCTCTACGACGTATGCCGATGTGTAACTATGGAGGTGTTGGGAATCGTAGCATAATTTTAAAATTTTCCTACGTTCACCAAGATGCATCTATGGAGTATACTATCAACGAGGGGAAGGGAGTGCATCTACATACCCTTGTAGATCGCGAGCGGAAGCGTTCCAATGAACGTGGATGACGGAGTCGTACTCGCCGTGATCCAAATCACCGATGACCGAGTGCCGAACGGACGGCACCTCCGCGTTCAACACACGTACGGTGCAGCGACGTCTCCTCCTTCTTGATCCAGCAAGGGGGAAGGAGAGGTTGATGGAGATCCAGCAGCACGACGGCGTGGTGGTGGATGTAGCGGGTCTCCTGCAGGGCTTTGCTAAGCTTCTGCGAGAGAGAGAGGTGTTGCAGGGGAGGAGGGAGGCGCCCAAGGCTGTTGTGTGCTGCCCTCCCCCCTTTATATAGGCCCCCTGGGGGGGCGCCTGCCCCAAGAGATGGGATCTCAAGGGGGGGCGGCGGCCACAAGGGGGGAAGGGGTTGCCTTGCCCCCAGAGGCAAGGGGGAACTCCCCCCTAGGGTTCCCAACCCTAGGCGCATGGGGGGAGGCCCAAGGGGGGCGCCCCAGCCCACTAAGGGCTGGTTCCCTTCCACTTTCAGCCCACGGGGCCCTCCGGGATAGGTGGCCCCACCCGGTGGACCCCCGGGACCCTTCCGGTGGTCCCGGTACAATACCGGTAACCCCCGAAACTTTCCCGGTGGCCGAAACTGGACTTCCTATATATAATTCTTCACCTCCGGACCATTCCAGAACCTCTCGTGACGTCCGGGATCTCATCCGGGACTCCGAACAACTTTCGGGTTTCCGCATACATATATCTCTACAACCCTAGCGTCACCGGACCTTAAGTGTGTAGACCCTACGGGTTCGGGAGACATGCAGACATGACCGAGACGCCTCTCCGGTCAATAACCAACAGCGGGATCTGGATACCCATGTTGGCTCCCACATGTTCCACGATGATCTCATCGGATGAACCACGGTGTCGAGGATTCAATCAATCCCGTATACAATTCCCTTTGTCAATCGGTATGTTACTTGCCCGAGATTCGATCGTCGGTATCCCAATACCTTGTTCAATCTCGTTACCGGCAAGTCTCTTTACTCGTACCGCAATGCATGATCCCGTGACTAACGCCTTAGTCACATTGAGCTCATTATGATGATGCATTACCGAGTGGGCCCAGAGATACCTCTCCGTCACACGGAGTGACAAATCCCAGTCTCGATCCGTGCCAACCCAACAGACACTTTCGGAGATACCCGTAGTGCACCTTTATAGTCACCCAGTTACGTTGTGACGTTTGGCACACCCAAAGCACTCCTACGGTATCCGGGAGTTGCACGATCTCATGGTCTAAGGAAAAGATACTTGACATTGGAAAAGCTCTAGCAAACGAAACTACACGATCTTTTATGCTATGCTTAGGATTGGGTCTTGTCCATCACATCATTCTCCTAATGATGTGATCCCGTTATCAATGACATCCAATGTCCATAGTCAGGAAACCATGACTATCTGTTGATCAACGAGCTAGTCAACTAGAGGCTTACTAGGGACACGTTGTGGTCTATGTATTCACACATGTATTACGATTGCCGGACAATACAATTATAGCATGAATAATAGACAATTATCATGAACAAAGAAATATAATAATAACCATTTATTATTGCCTCTAGGGCATATTTCCAACAGTCTCCCACTTGCACTAGAGTCAATAATCTAGTTACATTGTGATGAATCGAACACCCATTGCGTCCTGGTGTTGATCATGTTTTGCCTAGGGAGAGGTTTAGTCAACGGATCTGCTACATTCAGGTCCGTATGTACTTTACAAATATCTATTTCTCCATTTTGAACACTTTCACGAATGGAGTTGAAGCGACGCTTGATATGCCTGGTCTTCCTGTGAAACCTGGGCTCCTTCGCAAGGGTAATAGCTCCAGTGTTGTCACAGAAGAGAGTCATTGGGCCCGACGCATTGGGAATCACCCCTAGGTCGGTAATGAACTCCTTCATCCAGACTGCTTCCTGTGCTGCCTCCGAGGCTGCCATGTACTCCGCTTCACATGTAGATCCCGCCACGACGCTTTGCTTGCAACTGCACCAGCTTACTGCTCCTCCATTCAAAATATACAAGTATCCGGTTTGTGACTTCGAGTCATCCAGATCTGTGTCGAAGCTAGCGTCGACGTAACCCTTTACGACGAGCTCTTCGTCACCTCCATAAACGAGAAACATATCCTTAGTCCTCTTCAGGTACTTCAGGATATTCTTGACCGCTGTCCAGTGTTCCTTGCCGGGATTACTTTGGTACCTTCCTACCAAACTTACGGCAAGGTTTACATCAGGTCTGGTACACAGCATGGCATACATAATACACCCTATGGCCGAGGCATAGGGGATGACACTCATCTCTTCTATATCTTCTGCCGTGGTCGGGCATTGAGCCGTGCTCAATTGCACACCTTGCAATACAGGCAAGAACCCCTTCTTGGACTGATCCATATTGAACTTCTTCAATATCTTGTCAAGGTATGTACTTTGTGAAAGACCAATGAGGCGTCTTGATCTATCTCTATAGATCTTGATGCCTAATATATAAGCAGCTTCTCCAAGGTCCTTCATTGAAAAACACTTATTCAAATAGGCCTTTATACTTTCCAAGAATTCTATATCATTTCCCATCAATAGTATGTCATCCACATATAATATGAGAAATGCTACAGAGCTCCCACTCACTTTCTTGTAAACACAGGCTTCTCCATAAGTCTGTGTAAACCCAAACGCTTTGATCATCTCATCAAAGCGAATGTTCCAACTCCGAGATGCTTGCACCAGCCCATAGATTGAGCGCTGGAGCTTGCACACTTTGTTAGCATTCTTAGGATCGACAAAACCTTCCGGCTGCATCATATACAACTCTTCCTTAAGGAAGCCGTTAAGGAATGCCGTTTTGACGTCCATCTGCCATATCTCATAATCATAGTATGCGGCAATTGCTAACATGATTCGGACGGACTTCAGCTTCGCTACGGGTGAGAAAGTCTCATCGTAGTCAACCCCTTGAACTTGTCGATAACCCTTAGCGACAAGTCGAGCTTTGTAGATGGTCACATTACCATCTGCGTCCGTCTTCTTCTTAAAGATCCATTTGTTTTCTATGGCTCGCCGCTCATCGGGCAAGTCAGTCAAAGTCCATACTTTGTTTTCATACATGGATTCTATCTCGGATTTCATGGCTTCTAGCCATTTGTCGGAATCCGGGCCCGCCATCGCTTCTTCATAGTTCGAAGGTTCACCGTTGTCTAACAACATGATTTCCAGGACAGGGTTGCCGTACCACTCTGGTGCGGAACGTGTCCTTGTGGACCTACGAAGTTCAGTAACTTGATCCGAAGCTTCATGATCATCATCATTAACTTCCTCCCCAGTCGGTGTAGGCACCACAGGAACATTTTCCCGCGCTGCGCTACTTTCCGGTTCGGAAGGGGTGACTATCACCTCATCAAGTTCCACTTTCCTCCCACTCAATTCTTTCGAGAGAAACTCCTTCTCTAGAAAGGACCCGTTCTTGGCAACGAAGATCTTGCCTTCGGATCTGAGGTAGAAGGTATACCCAATAGTTTCCTTAGGGTATCCTATGAAGACGCATTTTTCCGATTTGGGTTCGAGCTTTTCAGGTTGAAGTTTCTTGACATAAGCATCGCATCCCCAAAACTTTTAGAAACGACAGCTTAGGTTTCTTCCCAAACCATAATTCATACGGTGTCGTCTCAACGGATTTAGACGGTGCCCTATTTAAAGTGAATGCGGCAGTCTCTAAAGCATAACCCCAAAATGAGAGCGGTAAATCGGTAAGAGACATCATAGATCGCACCATATCCAATAGAGTGCGATTACGACGTTCGGACACACCATTTTCTGAGGTGTTCCAGGCGGCGTGAGTTGTGAAACTATTCCACATTTCCTTAAGTGTGTACCAAATTCGTGACTTAAATATTCTCCACCACGATCTGATCGTAAGAATTTTATTTTCCTGTCACGTTGATTCTCGACTTCACTCTGAAATTCCTTGAACTTTTCAAAGGTTTCAGACTTGTGTTTCATTAGGTAGACATACCCATATCTACTTAAATCATCAGTGAGAGTGAGAACATAACGATATCCTCCGCGAGCCTCAACACTCATTGGACCGCACACATCGGTATGTATGATTTCCAATAAGTTGGTTGCTCGCTCCATTGTTCCGGAGAACGGAGTCTTGGTCATCTTACCCATGAGGCATGGTTCGCACGTGTCAAATGATTCGTAATCAAGAGACTCCAAAAGTCCATCTGCATGGAGCTTCTTCATGCGCTTGACACCAATGTGACCAAGGCGGCAGTGCCACAAGTATGTGGGACTATCGTTATCAACTTTACATCTTTTGGTATTCACACTATGAACATGTGTAACATCACGTTCGAGATTCATCAAAAATAAACCATTGTCCAGCGGGGCATGACCATAAAACATATCTCTCAAATAAATAGAACAACCATTATTCTCAGCCATCTCGAATTAAATGAGATCCAGATACAATGTTCATGCTCAAAGCTGGCACTAAATAACAATTATTAAGGTTTAAAACTAATCCCGTGGGTAGATGCAGAGGTAGCGTGCCAACGGCGATCACATCGACCTTGGAACCATTCCCGACGCGCATCGTCACCTCGTCCTTTGCCGGTCTCCGTTTATTCCATAGTTCCTGCTTTGAGTTACAAATATGAGCAACCGCACCGGTATCAAATACCCAGGAGCTACTACGAGTACTGGTAAGGTACACATTAATTACTTGTATATCACATATACCTTGGGTGTTGCCGGCCTTCTTCTTGTCCGCTAAATATTTGGGGCAGTTCCGCTTCCAGTGACCACTTCCCTTGCAATAAAAGCACTCAGTCTCGGGCTTGGTCCATTCTTTGACTTCTTCCCGGTAACTGGCTTGCCGGGCGCGGCAACTCCCTTGCCGTCCTTCTTGAAGTTCTTCTTACACTTGCCCTTCTTGAACTTAGTGGTTTTATTCACCATCAACACTTGATGTTCTTTTCTGATCTCCCCTTCCGCTGATTTCAGCATTGAATATACCTCGGGAATGGTCTTTTCCATCCCCTGCATATTGTAGTTCATCACAAAGCTCTTGTAGCTTGGTGGAAGCGACTGGAGGATTCTGTCAATGACCGCGTCATCCGGGAGATTAACTCCCAGCTGAGACAAGCGGTTGTGCAACCCAGACATTCTGAGTATGTGCTCACTAACAGAACTGTTCTCCTCCATTTTACAGCTGAAGAACTTGTCGGAGACTTCATATCTCTCGACCCGGGCATGAGCTTGAAAAACCAGTTTAAGCTCCTCGAACATCTCATATGCTCCATGTTTCTCAAAACGCTTTTGGAGACCCGGTTCTAAGCTGTAAAGCATGCCGCACTGAACGAGGGAGTAATCATCAGCACGCTGCTGCCAAGCGTTCATAACGTCTTGGTTCTCAGGGATTGGTGCTTCACCTAGCGGTGCTTCTAAGACATAATCTTTCTTGGCTACTATGAGGATGAGCCTCAGGTTTCGGACCCAGTCCGTATAATTGCTATCATCATCTTTCAGCTTGGTTTTCTCTAGGAACGCGTTGAAATTGAGGACAACGTTGGCCATTTGATCTACAAGACATAGTGTAAAGATTTTAGACTAAGTTCATGATAATTGAGTTCATCTAATCAAATTATTTAATGAACTCCCACTCAGATAGACATCCCTCTAGTCATCTAAGTGAAACATGATCCGAGTCAACTAGGCCGTGTCCGATCATCACGTGAGACGGACTAGTCAAGATCGGTGAACATCTCCATGTTGATCGTATCTTCTATACGACTCATGCTCGACCTTTCGGTCCTCCGTGTTCCGAGGCCATGTCTGTACATACTAGGCTCGTCAAGTCAACCTAAGTGTATTGCATGTGTTCCGAGGCCATGTCTGTACATGCTAGGCTCGTCAACACCCGTTGTATTCGAACAATAGAATCTATCACACCCGATCATCACGTGGTGCTTCGAAACAACGAACCTTCGCAACGGTGCACAATTAGGGTGAACACTTTCTTGAAATTATTATAAGGGATCATCTTACTTACTACCGTCGTTCTAAGCAAATAAGATGCAAAATATGATAAACATCACATGCAATCAAATAGTGACATGATCTGGCCAATATCATCTTGCTCCTTTGATCTCCATCTTCGGGGCACCATGATCATCTTCGTCACCGGCATGACACCATGATCTCCATCATCATGATCTCCATCATTGTGTCTTCATGAAGTCGTCACGCCAACGATTACTTCTACTTGTATGGCTAACGCGTTTAGCAACAAAGTAAAGTAAATTACATGGCGTTATTCAATGACACGCAGGTCATGCAAAATAATAAAGACAACTCCTATGGCTCCTGCCGGTTGTCATACTCATCGACATGCAAGTCGTGATTCCTATTACAAGAATATGATCAATCTCATACATCACATATATCATTCATCACATTTTCTGGCCATATCACATCACATAGCACTTGCTGCAAAAACAAGTTAGACGTCCTCTAATTGTTGTTGCAAGTTTTTATGTGGTTTGTAGGTTTCTAGCAAGAACGTTTTCTTACCTACGTATGACCACAACGTGATTTGCCAATTTCTATTTACCCTTCATAAGGACCCTTTTCATCAAATCCGTTTCGACTAAAGTAGGAGAGACAGACACCCGCTAGCCACCTTATGCAACTAGTGCATGTCAGTCGGTGGAACCTGTCTCACGTAAGCGTACGTGTAAGGTCGGTCTGGGCCGCTTCATCCTACAATGCCGCCGAAACAAGAAACGACTAGTAGCGGCAAGAAGAATTGGCAAACTCAACGCCCACAACTGCTTTGTGTTCTACTCGTGCATAGTAACTACGCATAGGCCTGGCTCATGATGCCACTGTTGGGAATCGTAGCATAATTTTAAAATTTTCCTACGTTCACCAAGATGCATCTATGGAGTATACTAGCAACGAGGGGAAGGGAGTGCATCTACATACCCTTGTAGATCGCGAGCGGAAGCGTTCCAATGAACGTGGATGACGGAGTCGTACTCGCCGTGATCCAAATCACCGATGACCGAGTGCCGAACGGACGGCACCTCCGCGTTCAACACACGTACGGTGCTGCGACGTCTCCTCCTTCTTGATCCAGCAAGGGGGAAGGAGAGGTCGATGGAGATCCAGCAGCACGACGGCGTGGTGGTGGATGTAGCGGGTCTCCTGCAGGGCTTTGCTAAGCTTCTGCGAGAGAGAGAGGTGTTGCAGGGGAGGAGGGAGGCGCCCAAGGCTGTTGTGTGCTGCCCTCCCTCCCCCCCTTTATATAGGCCCCCTGGGGGGCGCCGGCCCCAAGAGATGGGATCTCTAGGTGGGCGGCGGCCACAAGGGGGGAAGGGGTTGCCTTGCCCCCAGAGGCAAGGGGGAACTCCCCCTCCTTAGGGTTCCCAACCCTAGGCGCATGGGGGGAGGCCCAAGGGGGGCGCCCCAGCCCACTAAGGGCTGGTTCCCTTCCACTTTCAGCCCACGGGGCCCTCCGGGATAGGTGGCCCCACCCGGTGGACCCCCGGGACCCTTCCGGTGGTCCCGGTACAATACCGGTAACCCCCGAAACTTTCCCGGTGGCTGAAACTGGACTTCCTATATATAATTCTTCACCTCCGGACCATTCCGGAACCTCTCGTGACGTCCGGGATCTCATCCGGGACTCCGAACAACTTTCGGGTTTCCGCATACATATATCTCTACAACCCTAGCGTCACAGGACCTTAAGTGTGTAGACCCTACGGGTTCGGGAGACATGCAGACATGACCGAGACGCCTCTCCGGTCAATAACCAACAGCGGGATCTGGATACCCATGTTGGCTCCCACATGTTCCACGATGATCTCATCGGATGAACCACAGTGTCGAGGATTCAATCAATCCCGTATACAATTCCCTTTGTCAATCGGTATGTTACTTGCCCGAGATTCGATCGTCGGTATCCCAATACCTTGTTCAATCTCGTTACCGGCAAGTCTCTTTACTCGTACCGCAATGCATGATCCCGTGACTAACGCCTTAGTCACATTGAGCTCATTATGATGATGCATTACCGAGTGGGCCCAGAGATACCTCTCCGTCACACGGAGTGACAAATCCCAGTCTCGATCCGTGCCAACCCAACAGACACTTTCGGAGATACCCGTAGTGCACCTTTATAGTCACCCAGTTACGTTGTGACGTTTGGCACACCCAAAGCACTCCTACGGTATCCGGGAGTTGCACGATCTCATGGTCTAAGGAAAAGATTCTTGACATTGGAAAAGCTCTAGCAAACGAAACTACACGATCTTTTATGCTATGCTTAGGATTGGGTCTTGTCCATCACATCATTCTCCTAATGATGTGATCCCGTTATCAATGACATCCAATGTCCATAGTCAGGAAACCATGACTATCTGTTGATCAACGAGCTAGTCAACTAGAGGCTTACTAGGGACACGTTGTGGTCTATGTATTCACACATGTATTACGATTTCCGGACAATACAATTATAGCATGAATAATAGACAATTATCATGAACAAAGAAATATAATAATAACCATTTATTATTGCCTCTAGGGCATATTTCCAACAGAGGGGCCCACCGCAAACGGCTAAGACAAACCTTGGAGTGCCCCAGCCCACGTATATAAAGGAGGGAGGGAGAGAGGCCGCCCCCTAGGGGCGCGCCAAGAGTATGGAGTCCTACTAGGACTTCCAAGTCCTAGTAGGAATCCCTTTCCTTTTCGAGTAGGAGAGAAGGAAAGAGGGAAAGAGAGAGGGAGTAGGAAAAGGCAAGGGGGCGCCGCCCCCTTTCCCTGGTCCAATTCAGACCCATGGGGGGGTGCCACCTCCCCTTGGCCTACCTCCTCTTTTCCCGTATGGCCCAATAAGGCCCATTACTTCTCCCGATGAATTCCCGTAACTCCCCGGTACTCCGAAAAACACCCAAATCACTCGGAACCTTTCCGATGTCCGAATATAGCCTTCCAATATATGAATCTTTACCTCTCAACCATTGCGAGACTCCTCGTCATGTCCGTGATCTCATCCGGGACTCTGAACAAACTTCGGTCATCAAATCACATAACTCATAATACTAATCATCATCGAACGTTAAGCGTGCGGACCCTACGGGTTCGAGAACTATGTAGACATGACCGAGACACATCTACGGTCAATAACCAATAGAGGAACCTGGATGCTCATATTGGCTCCTACATATTCTACGAAGATCTTTATTGGCTAAAGCGCATAACAACATACGTCATTCCCTTTGTCATCGGTATATTACTTGCCCGAGATTCGATCGTCGGTGTCATCATACCTAGTTCAATCTCGTTACGGGCAAGTCTCTTTACTCGTTCCGTAAGGCATCATCCTGCAACTAACTCATTAGTCACATTGCTTGCAAGGCTTATAGTGATGTGCATTACCGAGAGGGCCCAAAGATTCCTCTCCAATACCCGGAGTGACAAATCCTAATCTTGATCTATGCCAACCCAACAAACACCTTCGGAGACACGTGTAGAGCATATTTATAATCACCCAGTTACATTGTGACGTTTGATAGCACACAAGGTGTTCCTCTGGTATTCGGGAGTTGCATAATCTCATAGTCAGAGGAACATGTATAAGTCATGAAGAAAGCAGTAGCAATAAAACTAAACGATCATTATGCTAAGCTAACGGATGGGTCTTGTCGATCACATCATTCTCTAATGATGTGATCCCATTCATCAAATGACAACACATGTCTATGGTCAGGAAACTTAACCATCTTTGATTAACGAGCTAGTCAAGTGGAGGCATACTAGGGACACTTAGTTTTGTCTATTATTCACACATGTATCAAGTTTCCGGTTAATACAATTCTAGCATGAATAATAAACATTTATCATGATATAAGGAAATATAAAATAACAACTTTATTATTGCCTCTAGGGCATATTTCCTTCACCGGCAAGCTGCGCTCGTTTGTAACTTGAGCCCCAAGTCAATCCACCAAAAGGCAGTAGTAGGGTTTTATACCCCCACGACGACCTGGACCTGGATAAACATCACGCGTTAACCTCTGGATTTTCTCTCCGTGCTCGTCGAGCTCCCCAACTGGACTGCAAAGGGGCCTCACTGGTCCCATAGATTGTCGTACCCCGATATCTTTGGCACGCCAAGCAGGGGGGGGTCAGTTGTGCGCATCTACTCTAGCAGTTTTCGTGCAAGTATTGCCACCTTCTTCATCCATGGTGCCCAAGAAGAGTGAGGCGGTGGTTGCACCGTCTGCCTCTAAGCTGCCGACCCAGACGTCTCCAGCGGATGGGGGCGACGGCAAATACTCTCCATGCCGTTCTGCCAAGAGCCAAGACCCGCGCGTCGCTACGTCGAAAGGCGGCGCTGAGAACATTGTATTGAAGATCAAAGAGAGAGAAGAAGCCATCTAGCTACTAGCTATGGACCCATAGGTCTGCGGTGAACTACTCACACATCATCAGAAGGGCAGCAAGGTTGATGTAGAGCCCCTCCGTGATCGATCCCCCCTCTAGCAAAGTACCGGAGAAGGCCTCCAGATGGGATCTCGTAGGAATAGAAACTTGCGGCGGCGGAAAAAGTATTTCGAGTGGCTCTCTAATATCAGGGGAATATTTGAGAATTTATAGAGGCGAATTTAGGTCAAGAGGTGCCACGAGGGGCCCACAATCCTGGGGGCCGGTCCCCGGGGCGTGCCTCCCGAGCTTGTCGCTCCCTCGTGGCTTGTCAGGTCTTCTCCCGAACCTTCTAGGGTATCTTCTGGGCCAGAAAAAATTAATCCAAAGTTTTTTCTCCGTTTGGACTCTGTATGATATTGATTTCCTGGAAAGCCAAAAAGAAGCAAAGAAACAACAACCAGCACTAGGTCAATAGGTTAGTCCCAAAAAATGATATATATAATTGCATATAAAACAACCAAGATTGATACTATAATAGCATGGAATAATCAAAAATTATAGATACGTTGGAGACATATCAAGCATCCCCAGGCTTAATTCCTACTCGTCCTCGAGTAGGTAAATGATAAAAAAAGAATTTTTTTTGTGGAATGCTACCTATCATGTTCATCATTTAATTTCTCTTTGTGGCATGAATATAAAGATCCGAATGATTCAAATCAATATTCTATAGTTTGACATAAATAATAATAATAAGGCATACCAACGAACAATCATGTCTTTCAAAATATCAACGCTAAAGAAAGTTATCCCTACAAAATCATATAGTCTTGTCATGCTCCATGTTCTTAACATAATGTATTTATCATGCATAACCCCGATGACAAGCCGAGCAATTGGTTCATACTTTTTGACGCGCTTCAGCTTTTTCAACTCTCACGCAATATACATGAGCGCAAGCCATGGATAAAGCACTATGGGTGGAATAGAGTATGATATTGGAGGTTGTGTGGAGAAGAGAAAAAAAAGAAAGTCTCACATTGATGAGGCTAATCAATGGACTATGGAGCTTCCCATCAATTGATGTCAATGCAAGGAGTAGGGATTGCCATGCAACCGATGCACTAAGAGCTATAAGTGTATGAAAGCTGAAAAATAAAACTAAGTGGGTGTGTATCCAACTTGCTTACTCATGAAGACCTAGGGCATTTGAGGGAGCCCATCATTGGAATATACAAGCCAAGTTCTTATAATGAAAAATTCCATCTAGTTATATGAAAACAAAGCATAGTAGACTCTCTATATGAAAAACATGGTGCTACTTTGAAGCACAAGTGTGGAAAGGATAGTAACATTACCCCTTCTCTCTTTTTCTCTCATTTTTTTATTTTTTTGTTGGGCTCTTTTTGGCCTCTTTTCCCCCTCACTTGGGACAATGCTCTAATAAAGAATATGATGATCATCACACTTCTATTTATTTACAACTCGATACTAGAACAAAATATGACTCTATATGAATGCCTCCAGCGGTGTACCGGGATGTGCAATGATCAAGCATAACATGTATAAAAAATATGAATGGTGCCTAAGCCACAAATACTATGTCAGCTATATGATCATGCGAAGCAATATGACAATGAGGATGTGTGTCATAATAAAACGGAACGGTGGAAGTTGCATGGCAATATATCTCGGAATGGCTATGGAAATGCCATAATAGGTAGGTATGATGGCTGTTTTGAGGAAGATATAAGGAGGCTTATGTGTGATAGAGTGTATCATATCATGGGGTTTGGATGCACCTGCAAAGTTTGCACCACATCTCAAGGTGAGAAAGGGCAATGCGCGGTTCCGAAGAGGCTAGCAAATTGCAGAAAGGTGAGAGTGCGTATAATCCATGGACTCACATTCGTCATAAAGAACTCACATACTTATTGCAAAAGTTTATTAGCCCTCAAAGCATAGTACTACTACGCATGCCCCTAGGGGCATAGAATGGTAGGAAAAGACCATCGGTTGTCCCCGATCAATACTCATAAAGAAGACCATCAATAATAAATTATGCTCCAACTTCTTGGCATAACGGGAGACCATACATGCATGCTACGGGAATCACAAACCTTAACACCAATATTCTTACTAAACCACAATTAATCACTAGCACAACCTGCATATTACCACCTTTGTATCGCAAAACTATTGCAAGGAATCAAACTTATCATATTCAGTGATCTAGATGAAAGTTTTTATTATATCCCTCTTGAATGCCTATTATATTAGGACCAAATTCATAACCCATACTAATTGCCATTACTATTATCAACTCTCGAAAAGATATAAGTGAATCATGAGAGTGCAACTATTTCTTTAAAATATAACCACCACCGTGCTCTAAAATACATAAGTGAAGCACTAGAGCAACTGCCTAGCTCAAAAGATATAAGAGAAGCACATAGAGTATTCTAACAAATCATGAATAATGTGTGTACCTCTCAAAAAGGTGTGGCCAGCAAAGATGATTGTGACAAACTAAAAAGAAAACAAATCAAAGGCTCATATAATACAGAGCGCTCCAAGCAAAACTCATATCATGTGATGAATAAAAATATAGCTCCAAGTAAAATTACCGATAATTGGTAGAAGAAAGAGGGGGTGCCTTCCGGGGCATCCCCAAGCTTACATGCTTGGGAGTCCTTGAATATTACCTTGGGGTGTCTCGGGAATCCCCAAGCTTAGTCTCTTTCCACTCCTTATTCCTTCATCCACCGTGATCTCATCCAAAACTTGAAAACATCAGGACACAAAACTCAACAAAACCTTCGTGAGATCCGTTAGTATAACAAAGCAAATCACTACTTTAAGTACTGTTGTAAACCCATTCATATTCTATTATTGCATTATACCTATTTTATTCTAACTTCACCAGGGCTTATACCCCCGATAAAATCCATAGATTCATCAAAACAAGCAAACAACGCAATGAAAACAGGATCTGTCCAAAATCGATCAGTCAGTAATAATTCAAACAATGACCATACTTCCGTAAATCCGAAAAATTCTGAAAAATTAGGAAAACTTGGTTATTTGTATATAAATATTGTGTAAAAAATTCAGAATTTTATCGCGCTCCAGCAAATTTTAACAACTCTTCTAGTTGACGCAAAAGTTTCTGTTTTTGCACAGAATTAAAGCAACTATCAACCAAATCATTCCAAAGGCTTTACTTGGCACAAACACTAATTAAAACACAAAAAACAACCATAACAGTAGCATAATTATGTGCACAAAAAAAGGAAAGATAACTATTGGGTTGTCTCCCAACAAGCTCTTTATTTATAACCATTAAGATAGGCTTTGAAATTTCAATGATGTTCACATGAAAGATAATAATTGAAATACAAAGAGAGTGTCGGTGGGAAACGACACCTATGGGATCACTGGAATTCCTTCTACGGTTGGCAGGCGCGAGGTTGTGCAAAGAGCAGGTCTGACAGGAAGCACACGGATCGTTTACCCAGGTTCGGGCCGCGAGGATGCGTAATACCCTAGTCCTGCTTCGGTGGATGTATTGAGTGTTCTTGTGTTCTTGAGCTAGCTACGGGGTGTAACTTGCCTAAAAGAGCCGAATCCTTCTCCTGGTCGCCTCGAGCCTCCTTTTATAGGCAAAAGGGGTCGCCACAGTGGCACATAGGAGGTGGAAAGGTGTATCGCGCGTGAGCTTATCGCCCGGTGTTACGGGACAAAGCGCATTAAATGCGCTACTTAGGTGTCCATTAGCTTTATCGGGGACGGGAACGAGGCCCGTCCCGTCCGTCGTCGTCCCGCCTCGCTTCGACACGCGCCCGGGCCAGCGATGCGTGCGGTGCCATGTAGGTAGGAAGGCTGCTGAGGTGGCGCGGTGGCAGGGTCTTCACGAAGATCCGCATGCCACCGCGCAGGTGCTTGCTGAGTCGGTGTAGAGGCCGCCCGTCGCCGCGCAGGTGCCTGGCCAGCTGGTTGAGCTAGCAGCTGCTTGGGAATGGCGGTGGAGTCTTGGCTGGTGCGGGTCTAGCTGTGGCCCTGCCGATGCCCTCGGCAAGGGTCTTGATGGGGGCCCGGCAAGGGTCTTGCCGTGGCGTTGCAGTCATCCCCGGCAAGGCGCTTGCCGGGGGTCTTGTGGACTGCCTCGGCTAGGATCCTGCCGAGGGTCGTCGTCTTCTGGTTCTCATCTAATCTCATGTATTCATGACCTTGACAAAGATCTGCATGCCACCACGGAGGTCCCGAGCCCTGGTTCCAATGTAGCTGGTGCTGTTAGAACCCGTGGGATCAAGGGTGGCTCGCTCTGCTGGCATTGGGCAAGTTGCCCCAGCAAGGCTCTTGCCGGGGCCGCGGAGGCCGCCCCGGCAAAGGTCTTGCGGTGGGGGGGGAGTCCACCTCGCCTCTCTGCTCTCTAGTGCTTCTCGTCTTGGCGTTGCCTTGCTTGTCTTGTGCTTTGGCTTCTCTCCGGCTTCCCTCCTCTGCCCTGTTAAGTGTGTCCGTGGCACGTGGCTCTGACTGCCCGTGCACAAGTAAAGGGGTCAAAAGGAGAGCTCCCACTTTTGTACACCGACAGGAGCCCCCGGGTCTGGGCCACACATAAGCGCGACACATTGTTGGGCCAGGCCCAGAACGGTGCACGGGCAGGTGGGGTGGATTTTACCGTAGTAATTGTTTCGTCCGCTGCGCTTCCCCACGACCCGCGTTGAACGCACGACATGGAGGGTCGTGCATGACGTGGGGGTCATGCATGGGGCGGTTCCCGCATGCATGCGTCACATCGCAGTTAATAGGAAAAGAGGCGGCCCGCGCCTTCCCGTAAAAAGGAATAACCGCGGGCACGCTGCTCATTTACCCTTCGTGCTTTCCCCAATCTTGGAACCGCCGTCCCCTTCTTCCTTTTTCTCGAGCTCTCTCCTTCGCTCGCCGCCGCCGTGCCTTCGCCATCCTCCATTCCTCGCTTCCTGCAGCCACCATGGCACCCAAGACTAGCAGAGGCAAGGGAGTGGCCAAGGACGCCGGGGAGAAGGAGCCGCCGAAGAGCGGGTTGGCGGTGCGGCGGACGCAACATGCCTACTTCCCGTCGACGGTCGACGCAGTCGAACTCCGGGACTACTTCAAGCACCTGTGGGGGTGCAAGATGGGAAGCAAGATGACGGGGCATCCGGTCACGCGCGTCATCCCCGCTGCCTTCGCCGAAGCCGGCCCGAATCGGTACCCATTCTTTGTCGACTACTTTTCTTGCGGCCTCTACCCCCCTTCTCTGATTTCTTCAGCGACATCATGCACACCTACGGCTTCCACCTTCTGGATTTTACTCCAAATGCCGTGGCGTGCATGGCTCTTTTTGCGCACCTCTGCGAGGGTTTCGCCGGGGTGCATCCTAATACGGCGCTCTTCCGCCACTATTTCTTCCCTCACATCCAAAAGGGGGCGCCATTTCCGGTTGCGTTGCCTGGATCCCTAGGACCCAGGAGAAACAGACATATCCGGACGACGCACAGAAGGAGAGGTGGGAGGAGTGGCGAGGCCGGTGGTGCTGGATTGAGGAGAAGGACCCACCAGCATTCTGCGAGGTTCGCCAGGCGCCGCCGGTCCGCAGAAACGACTGGAGCAATGTTGATGTCAACGACAAGAAGCTCACTGTCGCCACCACCAGGATTCTTCATCTCACCGAGGCCGGGCTCACCCTTGAGATGATCGAGGTGGATATCATCCGCCGCTGAATCGCTCCGCTACACAACAAGGTGAGGCCGGCCTGGCTCTTTACGAATGCCGCCGACATCATGAGGCTCCGCCCCGGCTTGGACCACAACCTCACGGTGATGGGGCACGCCCACTTCTGCCAGCGGATCATCCAGCTTGACGTGAACCGCGACGGCGAGGTCAAGCGGTCGGGCAAGGCCACGAAGGCCACCATGAAGGCCGGCAAGGTCGCCAAGGGGCCCTTGTTTAAGTTGCCGGCGGGGGTGGTCCCGCTGAGCAACAACTTGCGTCGAAGCGACATCATCGCCATGATACCGGAGTTCAACACGCACGGCCTCGTCCCAAATTGGGCTGAGCTGCCGGAGGATCAGATGCATGAGTTTTTTGACACCTTGGAGGAGAAGTACGTCCGCGACGAACCGCAGCTCGTCCAGGACACCACTCAGGCGGAGCTGGACTATATCACCGCCAGGGCGGTGGAGGCAGAGCTCGCCAAGGAGGCCGGCAGCTCCGGCGGCGTGGAGGATAAGGCCGCGGCGGCTGCGGAGGAGAAGGAGCTTGCCCAGTGGGCGGAGTCCGCTGGGGAAGCCAGCAGCGCCGACACTGGGGCCCCTCTTGTCGAAGATGTGGTCGACGAGTCGTCGTCGGAGGAGGACGAGGTTGTCGATCCCCCAGCCCCGGGAAGAGGGCGAGTCCTGCGGCGGGCCACCTCCGGCGAGCCGGTCCGGCCCGGCAGGGCCGTGCAGTCGCGGCAAGCCCAGGAGGGGTCCGCGCGCCAGACAAGGGCCGCAACGGCGAGGAAAGTGGTGAAAGCCACGGTGGCGACGAAGAAGGCAACTGCCTCTTCTTCGTCCAAGCGCCCTCTGACTCCATCAGCTTCCCCTCCTCCGGCAAATGTCAACCCAGAGGTCGTCTTCGACTTCGGGTCCCTCAGCCCAAGGAGGAAGAGGAGGGCGGCAGAAGAGGAGGTGGAGGATGAGTAAGCATCTTGCTCCTTTTTGTTATCTCTGTATCCTCAATCCGTGCCGCTTGTCTTGATCTGTTCTTCTTCTTTGCAGGGACGCGGAGACATAGGCACAGAGGGTGAAGAGGGCCAGGGCTTCGGTGAGCGGCCAGCCCCCGGCAGGTACTTCCAGTACACCACTGGTGGTGTTGAGCAGCCCGGACAGCAGCCCCCGGCAAAGCCCCCAGCGTAAGTTCATCACTCACCCCTCGTCGACGTGTGTTGGGGGTACGATCCCTTGGCGCTGACTTTGCCGTGGTTGCAGGAGGGGGACAGCAGCAGGAGGAGCCACTGGGGGCCACCCCCAACATGCCGCCCCCATCGACCACGCCGTCTCGAGGGGCGTCCCCGGCAAGGGCGCCAAGCACCGAGCCCATGCACACGGAGGAGGCGAACTCGGGCGCTGGTGGCTTCGCCTCGCGCCAAATGTTGGCGGGGAGGGGACCTCTGCTTCCCAGCCCGGCACTGGTAAGTCACTCTCCTTCCGTCCCTGTTCTTTTTCTGTGCTTTCTGAATCTTGGCCTTGGCTGCGTCTCATCCCTTTCTCGGTATCCAGATCCTCCCTCGGTGGATCCGGAGGATATAGACACCGTCATCGAGGATGTCGCCAAGGATGCCGTGGTGGAGACCGAGAAGATCGCCACCGAGGAGGCCGCCAAGGGTGCCGCTGAGGATGCCGCCAAGGGGCCTGCCGGGGAGCCCGGCAAGGCGGCCGCCGAGGAGGCCAGCAAGGGGCCTGCCGGGAAGGCCGGCAAGGCCGCTGCCGAGGAGGAGGTGGTTGACGACCAACCTTCCTCCTCCGCTCCCTCTGGCTCAGGCAGGTACTTGAGGGTGAGCGACGATCTGTTCCTCCACCTCCCAGGGACGGCGAGCACCGGGGCGCCCGTCGAGGGGGAGGTGTTCGATGATGAGGTGCTCGTCGCCGCCGGGCTTGAGGTTGTTGACGAGCCGAGCGCCGGTGGCGGCGGTTCCCAGGAAGAGCGGCTCCTCCAGGCCATAGGCGCCAACTTCCAGAAGCTCTGGGCGCTTCACCGCGCTCGCCTGGACAAGGCCGAGTCCAGGATGGCAGTGGTGGACAAGGTGGAGGCGCACCTCGAGAAGCGCATCACCGAGGCACAAGCTTTGTTCTGCCAGGCCCACAAGGACCTGAAGGCCGCCCAGGACGTGCTGGCTGAGCGCGACCTCGCGCTTGTCATGAAGCATGCTGACATCGAGAAGGCCCAGGAGACGGCGAAGAACCTGGCCGCCGAAGCCGAGTCCGCTCGAACCCAGCACCAGGCCGCACTGAACTCCCAGGAGGAGGATCTTGCCGCGCGTGAGGAGAAGCTTGCCGCAATGCTCCGCGGCAAGGATGAGGAGGTGGGGAAGCTCGTCGTGCAGCGCACCCAGGAGCTGGAGCGGAGGCACAGGGAGGCACTCAATTCCTAGGCTCTGGTTCACGTCGACAGGGTGAAGGAGCTGGAGGTGGAGCGGGACGGGCTGAAGGACCAGACCCAGAAGCTGGCCAACGAGAAGGACACGCTCAACGGTGCCCTGGTGGGGGCGCAGGGCGCAGTCCTCGGCAAGGCTGAGCAGCTCTCCAAGGCCAATGACTCCATCAAAGACCTGAAGCTGAAGCTGGAGGGTCTTGAGAAGATGCTTTCGGAGGCCAAGGCCCGGGAGGAGACCCTGGTCAGGGATCTGGAGGCCGAGAAATAGCAGTGGAAGAACGAAGCCGCCAACCACAAGGATTTCGTGGAGGACGAGAACCTCTAGATCGGCCGCCTCGAAGACGTCGCCGGCAGGATCACCACGCAGCTGGCTACCATGGGGATGCCAAATGTGAGGTACACCCCGGAGCGCAACATGAGCCCCAACGCCAAGCTGACCCTATTCTTCAAGGGTGTTCTTGGAGCCCTGGAGCATTTCCGCTCCACCAGGGCGACTTTCCTGGCCAATGAGGCCCGGAGGCTTTGCCGGGGTGCCATGACCAAGGTTCTCACCAAGGTGGCATACTGGAATACCAACCTCGACTTCGATGCTGCGCTGGAGAGCTTGCCGAAGGATGTGGACCTCGCGCCGCTCAGGGAGCATATCGAGCCCGTCATCAGCGGCATCGATGGAATCCAGAGGATAGAGGGCCAGCGCCGGGACTAGGCACCCCATTCCTTTTCGTTGCTGTAGGTTCACAACCAAGACAATTTTTATCTTTAGTTAGAACTGCGGCAACAAGTGATGTAATATAACTCTGTAGCACTTTTGATATTATGCATGTTACTTTCCTGTTCAATCCCCCCTTTGTATGTTCACCCTAAGTTAATCGAGTAGGCTTGCCAGCGCGTAAACCCAGGGCGGCACCTCGGGGATGGGTCCCCAATGGCCTGCCGGGCGTGCTTGCTGCCAGGCGAACCACCTTACCGTTCTCAACGCGGCCGCTCGAACTGTCGAGCTTGACTCGAGTCAGAATCGAAAGCGTTGCCAATTGTGGAAGGCTACCGTGCTGTTCTCGACGCGGCCACTTAAGCTGTTGAGCAGACTCGAAACAGAGTAAGGGCATTGCCAGTAGCGGAATGGCCCCATTGCGTGTAGGTTTTCCATACATAGGGCAGGACCTTCGAGGATAATAACCTTATATAAAAAGGAAATATTTAAAGTTCGGCATGACTTAGCTTTTTTGTCGTCGCACGGGCGTCCACAACGTCTGTAGATAGGGCCGTCAGGCCTGGTTGTCTCCCTCCTTGGGACGACGGCCACGATGGAGCCGCTACTCCGATCAGACCAGATTTCCACATCTGCGAGTCCCCTACCTGGCGCGCTTCACTAGAATCCCTTCTACGGTTGGCGGGCGCGAGGTTGTGCAAAGAGCAGGTCTGACAGGAAGCACACGGATTGTTTACCCAGGTTCGGGCCGCGAGGATGCGTAATACCCTAGTCCTGCTTCGGTGGATGTATTGAGTGTTCTTGTGTTCTTGAGCTAGCTACGGGGTGTAACTTGCCCAAAAGAGCCGAATTCGTCTCATGGTCACCTCGGGCCTCCTTTTATAGGCAAAATGGGTTGCCACAATGGCACATAGGAGGTGGAAAGGTGTATCACGCGCGAGCTTATCGCCCGGTGTTACGGGACAAAGTGCATTAAATGCACTACCTAGGTGTCCATTAACTTTATCGGGGACGGGAACGAGGCCTGTCCCGTCCGTCGCCGTCCCGCCTCGCTTCGACACGCGCCCGGGCCAACGATGCGTGCGGTGCCATGTAGGTAGGAAGGCTGCTAAGGTGGCGCGGTGGCAGGGTCTTCACGAATATCCGCATGCCACCGTGCAGGTGCTTGCTGAGTCGGTGTAGAGGCCGCCCGTCGCCACGCAGGTGCCTGCCCAGCTGGTTGAGCTAGCAGCTGCTTGGGAACGGCGGTGGAGTCTTGGCTGGTGCGGGTCTGGCTGTGGCCCCGCCGATGCCCTCGGCAAGGGTCTTGACGGGGGCCCGACAAGGGTCTTGCCGTGGTGTTGCAGTCGTCCCCGGCAAGGCGCTTGCCGGGGGTCTTGTGGATTTCCTCGGCTAGGATCCTGCCGAGGGTCGTCGTCTTCTGGTTCTCATCTGATCTCTTGTACTCAGATCTTGACAAAGATCTGCATGCCACCACGGAGGTGCCTCCTGAGCCCTGGTTCCAATGTAGCTGGTGGTGTTAGAACCCGTGGGCTCAAGGGTGGCTCGCTCTGCTGGCGTTGGGCAAGTTGCCCCAGCAAGGCACTTGCTGGGGCCGCGGAGGCCGCCTCGGCAAAGGTCTTGCCAGGGGGGAGTCCACCTCGCCTCTCTGCTCTCTAGTGCTTCTGGTCTTGGCGTTGCCTTGGTTGTCTTGTGCTTTGGCTTCTCTTCGGCTTCCCTCCTCTGCCCTATTAAGTGTGGCCGTGGCACGTGGCTTTGACTGCCCAGGCACAAGTAAAGGGGTCAAAAGGAGAGCTCCTACTTTTGTACACCGACCGAGAGTATCATATAGCATGTGAAGAACACATTTAAGTTGAACATACTTCCTATGCACAGGCATTTTATAAGCGAACAAATTATCAAGGCAAGAAAAAACTAGCATATGCAAGGAAGAAGAAAGAAACAATAGCCATGTCAACATAACGAGAGGTAATTTAGTAACAGGAAAATTTCTACAACCATATTTTTGTCTCTCATAATAATTACATGTAAGATCATAATCAAATTCAACAATGTAGCTATCATATAAACTTTTCTCTTCATGATCCACATGCATAAAAGTTTTATAATCTTCCAAGATAGTGGGATTAACATCGACTAAAGTCATGACCTCCCCAAACCCACTTTCATAAAAAAATTCATAAAATTGAACACTCTCCAAGTATGTGGGATTATTATTACCTAAAGTTGACGCTCTTCCAAACCCACTTTAATATTATTGCAAACATTATTATCAATGACATATTCATCATGAGGCTTAAATAAATTTTCAAGATCATAAGAAGCATTATCACCCCAATCATGATAATTATAATGAGTACTGGACACAACAAAATCATCATCCCCAAGATTGGGGTTTTGCATATCATTAACACAATTGACATTAATAGAATTTATAATAACATCATTGCAATCATGCTTTTCATTCAAGGAGCTATTGTGAATCACTTTATAAATTTCTTCTTCTAACACTTCACCACAATTTTCAGATTCACGATCCTCAAGCAAAACTTCATAAAGAAAATCTAGTGCACTCAACTCACTAGCAATTGGTTCAACATAATTGGATCTTTTGAAAGATGAGCAAGTGGATGAGGATCCATATATCTTTAATTTTCCTAGTTCTTTTTCTGGTTTTTGGTGTGTTGACATGAAGGCAAAAGGCAAACAAGCAAAAAGGCAAATGAATAATATTTTTGTGTTTTTGTAAAAATGTTTTAGAAGTGGGGGAGATGAAAACAAGAGGCAAATGGCAAATAATGTAAATGTAAGGAGAAGTAAGTTTATGCGATGGCGCTTGATAGATGTTGATGATGTCTCCCCGGCAATGGCGCCAGAAATTCTTCCTGCTACTTGTGAGCTGTGTTGGGATTTCCTCGAAGTTGAGAGGATGATGCAGCGCAGTAGAGATAATTATTTTCCTTAGTTAAGAACCAAGGTTATCAATCCAGTAGGAGAACCATGCAACACCTCATTAGTAGTACCTGCACACAAAATAACAAATACTTGCACCCAACACGAAACAAGGGGTTGTCAATCGCTGGTGGTTAGTTGCAAGGATCAAATCTCGTAGTGATAGATAGATAATTGAAACAAAAAATAAAATAAATAATGAAAAATTGTGGCAAGGTATTTTTTATTTTAATATATGATAAAAAGTAGACCACGGCGCCATAGTTTTCACTAGAGGCTTCTCTCTTGAAAATATCATACGGTGGGTAAACAAATCACTTTTGGGCAATTGATAGAAAAGCAAATAATCATGACGATATCCAAGGCAATGATCATTTATATAGGCATCACGTCCAAGACAAGTAGACCGACTCCTGCCATCTACTACTATTACTTCACACATCGACTGCTATCCAGCATGCATCTAGAGTATTAAGTTCATAAAGAACGGAGTAACGCCTTAAGCAAGACGACATGATGTTGAAAAACTAAACTCACGCATGAATAAACCCCATATTTTTATCCTTAATGGAAACGAGACAAATATGTGTCATGTCCCTTTCTGTCACTGCGATTAAGCATCGCAAGATCAAACCCATCACAAAGCACCTCTCCCATTGCAAGAAAAATCAATCTAGTTGGCCAAACCATATCAATAGATCGGAGAGAAATACAAAGCTATAACAATAATGCATAAAAGAGTTTAGAGAAAACTCAAATAATATTCATGGATAATCTGATCATAAACTCACAATTTATCGGATCCCAACAAACACACCGCAAAAAGTCATTACATCGAATAGATCTCCAAGAACATCGAGGAGAACATTGTATTAAAGATCAAAGAGAGAGAACAAAGCCATCTAGCTACTAGCTATGGACCCGTAGGTCTGTGGTGAACTACTCACTGATACGTCTCCAACGTATCTGTAATTTATGAAGTATTCATGCCATGTTTACAACAGTTCTATACGATTTTTGTATGATTTGACTAGAACTAACCCGGACTGACGCTGTTTTCAGCAGAACTACCGTGGTGTTGTTTTTTTGTGCAGAAATAAAAGTTCTCGGAATGAGATGAAAATTTACGGAGAATATTTTTAGAAAATATAAAAAATACCGGAACAAAAAGATATCGGAGAGGAGTCCCGAGGCAACCACAAGGGTTGGGGGCGCCCCCCTAGGGCGTGCCCCCTGTCTTGTCATCGCCTCGTGGGCCCCTTGACTTGTCCTTGACGCCAACACCTCCTATAAATCCCAAAACCTCCAGAAATAAACCTAGATCGGGAGTTCCGCCGCTGCAAGCCTCTGTAGCCATGAAAAACCAATCGGGAGCCCTTTCTGGCACCCTGCCGGAGGGGAAACCATCACCGGTGGCCATCTTCATCATCCCGGCGCTCTCCATGACGAGGAGGGAGTAGTTCACCCTCGGGGCTGAGGGTATTGATACGTCCATTTTGCATCATGTTTACCTACTATTATTTATAATGTTTTTATGCATAATAATGCTTTTTGGAGTAATTCTAATGCCTTTTCTCTCATAATATGCAAGGTTCACACAAAGAGGGAGAATTCTGGCAGCTGGAAATCTGGACCTGAAAAAGCTATGTCAGGCTACCTATTCTGCACAACTCCAAATGAGCTGAAACTTCACGAGAAATTGTGGAATAAATAAGAATTATTGGAGCCAATAAGTACCATAGGGGGCCCACCAGGTGGGCACAACCCACCTGGGCGCGCTAGGGAGCCTAGGCGCGCCCTGGTGGGTTGTGGCCTCCTCGGCCCACCTCCGATGCCCCTCTTCTGGTATATACGTCATTTTGACCTAGAAAAAATAAGCAGAGGACTTTCGCGAAGGAGCACCGCCGTCTTGAGGCGGAACTTGGGCAGGAGCAGTTTTTCCCTCAGGCAGAGTGATTCCGCCGGGGGAACTTCCCTCCCGGAGGGGGAAATCATCGTCATCATCATCACCAACAACTCTCCCATCTTGGGGAGGGCAATCTCCATCAACATCTTCAACATCACCATCTCCTCTCAAATCCTACTTCATCTCTTGTGTTCAATCTTTGTACCGAAACTACAGATTGGTACCTGTGGGTGACTAGTAGTGTTGATTACATCTTGTAGTTGATCACTATATTGTTTATTTGGTGGAAGATTATATGCTCAGATCCATTATGCTATTTAATACCCCTCTGATCTTGAGCATGATTATCATTTGTGAGTAGTTACTTTTGTTCTTGAGGTCACGGGAGAAATCTTGTTGCAAGTAATCATGTGAATTTTATATGTGTTCGATATTTTGATGGTATGTATGTTGTGATTCCCTTAGTGGTGTCATGTGAATGTCGACTACATGACACTTCACCATATTTGGGCCTAAGGGAATGCATTGTGGAGTAGTAATTATATGATGGGTTGCGAGAGTGACAGAAGCTTAAACCCTAGTTTATGCGCTATTCCGTAAGGGACTGAATTGGATCCAAAAGTTTAATGCTATGGTTAGAATTTATTCTTAATACTTTTCTTGTAGTTGCGGATGCTTACGAGGGGGTTAATCATAAGTAGGAGGTTTGTTCAAGTAATAACATCAACTAAGCACCGGTCCACTCACATATCAAATTATCAAAGTAGCGAACACAAACCAAACCACATGATGAAAGTGACTAGATGAAATTCCCGTGTACCCTCAAGAACGCTTTGCTTATCATAAGAGACCGTTTTGGCATGTCCTTTGCCTCAAAAGGATTGGGCTTCCTTGCTGCACTTTTGTTACTATCATCATTAGTTGCTCGTTACAAATTATCTTGCTATCAAACTACTCGTTACTTATAATTTCAGTGCTTGCAGAGAATACCTTGCTGAAAACCACTTGTCATTTCCTTCTGCTCCTCGTTGGGTTCGATAGACTTACTTGTCGAAATGACTATGATTGATCCCATATACTTGTGGGTCATCAAGGCTCTTTTCTGGCGCCGTTGGCGGGGAGTGAAGCGCTCTTAGTAAGGAAAAATTATTACTACGTGCTGAAATTTATTGTCACTTGTTACTATGGACAACAATCCTTTGAGGGTTTGTTCGGGGTTCTTCACCTCGATCGGAACCACAATTAGTTTCCCCTCAACCCACTGCACCTACTGAAAATACTGAATATGAAATTCCTTCGGGTATGATAGAACAACTACTAGCTAATCCTTATGCAGGAGATGGAACTGAACATCCTGATATGCACTTGATATATGTGGATGAAATTTGTGGATTGTTTAAGCTTGCAGGTTTACCCGGAGATGAAGCTAAGAAGAAGGTTTTCCCTTTATCTTTGAAGGGAAAAGCATTGGCATGGTATAGGCTATGCGATGATATTGGATCTTGGAATTGGAATTGATTGAAATTGGAGTTTCACCAAAAAACGTATCCTATGCATCTAGTTCATCGTGATCGGAATTGTATATATAATTTTTGGCCTCGCGAAGGAGAAAGTATCGCTCTAGCTTGGGGGAGGCTTAAGTCAATGTTATATTCATGCCCCAACCATGAGCTCTCAAGAGAAATTATTATTCAGAATTTTTATGCTCGGCTTTCTCATAATGACCGGTCCATGCTCGATACTTCTTGTACCGGTTCCTTTATGAAGAAGACTATTGAATTCCGGTGGGATCCTTTAGAAAGAATTAAACGCAACTCTGAAGATTGGGAACTCGAGGAAGGTAAAGAGTCAGGTATTAAGCTTAAGTTTGATTGTGTTAAATCTTTTATGAATACTGATGCTTTTCAAAAGTTTAGCACTAAATATGGACTTGACTCTGAGATAGTAGCCTCCTTTTGTGAGTCTTTTGCTACTCATGTTGATCTCCCTAAAGAGAAGTGGTTTAAATATCATCCCCTATTAAAGAAGAAATTAAAGAAGCGATAATAGCTAAAGATGGAAATATTATTTATAATGTTGATCCAGTTGTTCCTACTGCTTATATTGAAAAACCACCTTTCCCTGTTAGGATGAAGGAACATGCTAAAGTTTCAACTGTGGTCAATAAAATTTATATTAGAACACCTGAACTAGCTGAACAAATCAAAGTAGAACCTAGTGTTGCTATGGTTAAGGATCTTCTGGTTGAAAATATAGATGGACATGTTATTTACTTCTGTGATGAAGCTGCTAGAATTGCCAAACCCGATGAAAAAGATAAACATAGACCTGTTCTTGGCATGCCCGTTGTCTCAATTAAGATAGGAGATCACAGTAATCATGGTTTATGTGATATAGGTGCTAGCGTGAGTGCTATTCCTTTTACTTCATATCAAGAAATTATGAATGACATAGCACCCGCTGAGATAAAAGACTAGATATTACTATTAAACTTGCTAATAGAGACACCATCACACCACATGGGATTGTTAGAGATGTTGAAGTCTTATGTGGGAAAATAAAATACCCTACTAATTTTCTTGTTCTTGGTTCCCCACAGGATGAATTGTGTCCCATTATCTTTGGTAGACCTTTCTTGAATACCCTTAATGCTAAAATAGATTGTGAGAAACAAACTGTCGGTGTTAGCTTTGGTGATGAGTCTCACGAGTTTAATTTTTCCAAGTTTAGTAGAAAGCATCATAAGAAAGAATTGCCTAGTAAGGATAAAATTATTGGTCTTGCTTCTATCGCTGTACCTCCTACTGACCTTTAGAACAATATCTGCTAGACCATGAAAGTGGTTTGCATATGCACAAAAGAAATTAAATAGATAGAATCTTGTTCGAACAACAACATGTGCTTAAGCACAATTTGCCTATTGAAACTCTAGGAGGTCCTCCTTCACCTAAAGGTGATCCTGTGTTTGAATTAAAACAATTGCCAGACCCTTTGAAATATGCTTATCTTGATGAGAAGAAGATATATCCTGTTATTATTAGTGCTAACCTTTCAGAACATGAAGAAGAAAGATTATTAAAAGTTGTGAAAAAGCATCGAGCTGCTATTGGGTATACTCTTGATGATTTAAAGGGCATCCATATGGAACCTGATGGTAAACCCGTTGTTGATCACCAACGTCGGTTAAATCCGAAGATGAAAAAAGTGGTAAGAACGGAAATATTAAAACTTCTGGAAGCAGGTATAATCTATCCTATAGCTGATAGTAGATGGATAAGTCTTGTCCATTGTGTACCTAAGAAAGGAGGTATTACTGTTGTTCCTAATGATAAGAATGAACTTATTCCACAAAGAATTGTTACCGGCTATAGAATGGTAATTGATTTTAGAAAATTAAACAAAGCAACTAGAAAAGATCATTACCCTCTGCCTTTTATTGATCAAATGCTAGAAAGATTATCTAAGCACACACATTTTTTGCTTCCTTGATGGATATTCTGGTTTTTCACAAATACTTGTTTCTCAACCTGATCAAGAAAAGACCACTTTTACTTGTCCTTTTGGAACTTATGCTTATAGACATATTGCCTTTTGGTTTATGCAATGCACCTGCTACCTTTCAAAGATGTATGACTGCTATATTCTCTGACTTTTGTGAAAAGATTGTTGAGGTTTTCATGGATGACTTTTCGGTTTATGGGAAGTCTTTTGATGATTGTTTAAGCAATCTTGATCGAGTTTTGCAGAGATGTGAGCAAACAACTCTTGTCTTGAATTGGGAGAAGTGACACTTTATGGTTAACGAAGGTATTGTTTTGGGCCATAAAATTTCTGAAAGAGGTATTGAGGTGGACAAAGCTAAGGTTGATGCAATTGAGAAAATGCCATGTCCTAAAGATATCAAAGGTATTCGTAGTTTCCTTGGTCATGCTGGTTTCTATAGGAGATTTATCAAAGACTTTTCTAAAATTTCTAGGCCTCTTACAAATCTTTTGCAAAAGGATATTCCTCATCTTTTTTTATGATGATTGTTTAGAAGCCTTCGAAACACTCAAGAAAGCCTTAATTTCTGCACCTATTGTTCAACCACCTGATTGGAACTTGCCTTTTGAAATTATGTCTGATGCTAGTGATTATGCTGTTGGTGCTGTTCTAGGACAAAGAGTTGATAAGAAACTGAATGTTATTCACTACGCAAGTAAAACTCTAGACAGTGCACAAAGAAATTGTGCTACTACTGAAAAAGAATTTCTAGCAGTGGTGTTTGCTTATGATAAATTTAGATCCTACATTATAGATTCAAAAGTAATTGTTCACACTGATCATGCTGCAATAAAGTATCTTCTGGAAAAGAAAGATGCCAAACCTAGGCTTATTCGATGGGTTCTCTTGCTACAAGAATTTGATTTGCATATCACTGATAGAAAAGGAGCGGAGAACCCCGTGGCTGTTAACTTGTCTAGGGTTGAAAATATTCTTGATGACCCACTACCTATTGATGATATTTTTCCTGATGAGCAATTAGCTGCAATAAATGTTTCTCATAACACTCCTTGGTATGCTCACTATGCTAATTACATTGTTGCTAAATATTTACCACCTAGTTTCACATACCAACAAAAGAAAAAACATTCTTCTATGATTTAAGACATTACTTTTGGGATGACCCACATCTTTATAAAGAAGGAGTAGATGGTATTATTAGACAGTGTGTACCTGAGCATGAACAGGAACAAATCCTATGGAAATGTCACTCCGAAGCTTATGGAGGGCATCATGCGGGAGACAGAACTGCTCACAAGGTATTGCAATCTGGGTTTTATTGGCCTACTCTCTTCAAGGATGCTCGTAAGTTCATCTTATCTTGTGATGAATGTCAAAGAATGGGTAATAACAGTAAGCATCAAGAAATGCCTATGAATTATTCACTTGCTGTTGAGCCATTTGATGTTTGGGGATTTGATTACATGGGACCTTTTCCTTCCTCTAATGGGTATACTCATATTTTGGTTGCTGTTGATTATGTTTCTAAGTGGGTAGAAGCTATTCCAACTAGTAGTGCTGATCACAACACCTCTATTAAAATGCTTAAAGAAGTTATTTTCCCAAGGTTTGGAGTCCCTAGATATTTAATGACTGATGGTGGTTCACACTTTATTCATGGTGCTTTCCGTAAAATGCTTGCCAAGTATGATGTTAACCATAGAATTGCATCACCCTATCATCCTCAGTCTAGTGGTCAAGTTGAACTTAGCAATAGAGAAATAAAATTAATTTTACAAAAGACTGTCAATAGGTCCCGGAAGAATTGGTCTAAGAAATTAGATGATGCACTTTGGGCTTATAGAACAACATATAAAAATCCTATGGGTATGTCTCCTTATAAAATGGTTTATGGAGAAGCTTGTCATTTGCCTCTTGAGTTAGAACATAAAGCTTATTGGGCAATTAAAGAACTCAACTATGATTTAAAACTTGCTGGTGAGAAGAGGTTATTTGATATTAGCTCATTAGATGAATGTAGAACCCAAGCTTATGAAAATGCTAAGTTATTTAAAGAAAAAGTTAAAAGATAGGATGATAAAAGAATCCAAAAGCGTGAGTTCAAAGTTGGAGAATATGTTCTTTTGTACAACTCTCATTTTAGATTCTTTGCAGGAAAACTCCTCTCCAAATGGGAAGGACCCAATGTTATAGAGGAGGTTTATCGATCTGGAGCTATCAAAATAAATAATGCCGAAGGTACTAACCCGAAGGTTGTTAGTGGGCAACAAATAAAACATTATATCTCAAGTATGCCCATTAATGTTGAAAGAAATATTATCCAAACTATGACACCGGAAGAACACATAAAAGAAACCTTCCGGAACACTCCAGAATCGTAAAAAAGGGAGGTACGTGATACGGTAAGTAAACGGACTCCGAAAAATCTGCAAAAATATTTTCTATCCGTTTAGGAATATAACAAAAATTAGGAAAATAAGAAACAACTAGGAAGGCACCCCTGGTGGGCACAAGACACCAGGGCACGCCTGGCTTGCCAGGCGCGCCCAGGTGGGTTGTGCCCACCTCGGGTACCTTCCGGACTCCATTTTTCTTCCGTTTGCTTGTTTCCCAAGATAAAAAATATTTATATACTCCCCGAACCTATTGACCACCGTATCACGGAGAAATCTTCTGTTTTCTTTTCTTGTTGTTTTCGGTCAGATCTGTTAAGCCAGGCATCATGTCTTCGCCCTCCTCCAACAACGTAGAATAGGATGCTTGGTTGATGAAGATCGAGCCGAAGAGATTGGAGCCCGAAGAACCTGTCGAAGGGGGCAAGAACAAGGAGGCCATCGGAGATCAAGCGCCGGTGGTCGAGCAAGCCCTGCCTGCCGAGGAGGAAGAAGAAGATATCCTTAAACCTTACTATAATCATCTTACCCCCACTGAGATTGGAGCCTTTCGGATCATTGAAACAGTCCGTGTGCAAAATAAATATCTCACTCGTGAAAATATTTTGTTGCAAGAGCACATCACCTTCCTCCGGAGCGTCATCCGTAGACTGGAGAATCTTTTGATCATGAAGGATAAGATCGCTACTTCATCACCACCACCTCCTTCTTCATCACCAAAAGAAAATTGAGTATCGGGTATGGGCACTCCCCTTGGATTGTACCAAGCTTGGGGGAGGTGCTCCGGTATCGTATCACCTCCACTATCTTTTGCCTTTATTTACCTTAGTTAGATCCATAGTTAGCTTTTGCTTTAGATGAATAAAAGTTTAGTTGGATCCTTTCTTTTCGAGTGTTTGCTTAGTGATCTATCCTTGTAATCGTGTGCAAGATATATAGTAAAGTTTAATTTGAGTTATGTTTTCTTTAATTTCATGTTCAATAAAAAAGAAAATAAATGAAAAAGATCATATGCTAATCTTATGGTAAGTAATGACATCACATAAGGAAAAGTATAAGTAGAAAATTTTATTGGAGATTGAGAAACATAGCATTGGTCAGTGATGCAATTCATGAAAGAATTAATAAGGGAAGAGAAAATTCACATGCAAATACACTATCTTGGAAATCTTTTGTGATTGTGAGCCCCCATAAAAATATTATATGCCAAAATTGTTGACGTTGGACAAGGAAGACAATGTAATGATTTATGTTTTTTCATATTCACATAGAAGTGATATTGTCATAGATCCTTCAACATGTGGTCCTTGCCCCCATCTTTGCTAGCCAAAAATTCCGCACCAAGTAGAGATACTACTTGTGCATCCAAAAACCCTTAAATCCAAATCTTATTTTCAAGAGTCCACCATACCTACCTAAGGATTGAGTAAGATCCTTCAAGTAAGTTGTCATCGGTGCAATAAGGCAATAAAAATTGCTTCTAAAAGTGTTAGATCATTTAGTGTAAGAGAAAATTGAGTGTTGTACGAACTTGTGATGGCAAAGAATAAAAGCGACAGACTGCATAATAAAGTTGCTATCATAAGGGGCAATATAACGTGACGTTCTTTTGCACTAAGGGATTGAGCATACAAACAAAAAGTGCATGGCAACCTCTGCTTCCCTCTGCGAAGGGCCTATCTTTTACTTTTATGTATTTACTTTCATACAAGAGTCAAAGTTTTTCTCTCTATTCCTTTTCTTTTTCTCTTTTGGCAAGCATCATGTGGTGAGGAAAGATCTAGGCACATATATCCAGTTGGATATGGGTAGCATGAGTTATTATTGTTGACATCACCCTTGAGGTGAATACGTTGGGAGGTGAAATTATAAGCCCCTATCTTTCTATGTGTCCAGTTGAAACGTTTTCCTCATGTGTATGCGGTGAGTGTTAGCAATCATAGAAGACTATATGATGGTTAAGTATGTGGACTTGCCTAAAGGCTCCGATACGTGACCCTTCCTGAAATTATGATGAATTGTAGTTGCAAAGTTGATTGAGAACATATTTTTTTGGTTTTCGATAGACTTTATGCTTTATACTTCGATGTTGTGATGAATAGTTACTTATTCATGAGAAGTCTATGATAAAAGTTTTATGTTTAAGTTTGTTGTTGTTATAATAATTTACATGATGCTTCTATGTCCGTATTTTGTTTTTATCGACACCTCTCTCTCTAAGCATGTGTACATGTTTTTCGATTTTGGTTTTCGCTTGAGGACAAGCGAGGTCTATGCTTGGGGGAGTTGATACGTCCATTTTTCATCATGTTTACCTACTGTTATTTTAATGTTTTTATGCATAATAATTCTTTTTGGAGTAATTCTAATGCCTTTTCTCTCATAATATGCAAGGTTCACACAAAGAGGGAGAATTCAGGCAGCTGGAAATCTGGACCTGAAAAAGCTACATCAAGCTACCTATTCTGCACAACTCCAAATGAGGTGAAACTTCACGAGGAATTTTTATGGAATAACTAAGAATTATTGGAGCCAATAAGTACCAGAGAGGGCCCACCAGGTGGGCACAACCCACCTGGGCGCGCCAGGGAGCCCAGGTGTGCCTTCCTCGGCCCACCCACAGTGCCCCTCTTCTGGTATATAAGTCAATTTGACCTAGAAAAAAAATAAGGACAGGACTTTTGGGACGTAGCGCCGCCGTCTCGAGGCGGAACTTGGGCAGGAGCACTTTTGCCCTCCGGCGGAGCGATTCCACCGGGGGAACTTCCCTCCCAGAGGGGGAAATCATCGTCATCATCATCACCAACAACTCTCCCATCTTGGGGAGGGAAATCTCCATCAACATATCCTCTCAAACCCTAGTTTATCTCGTGTTCAATCTTTGTACCGAAACTACAGATTGGTACCTGTGGGTGACTAGTAGTGTTGATTACATCTTGTAGTTGATCACTATATGGTTTATTTGGTGGAAGATTATATGTTCAGATCCATTATGCTATTTAATACCCCTCTGATCTTGAGCATGATTATCATTTGTGAGTAGTTAATTTTGTTCCTGAGGTCACAGGAGAAATCTTGTTGCAAGTAATCATGTGAATTTTATATGTGTTCGATATTTTGATGGTATGTATGTTGTGATTCCCTTAGTGGTGTCATGTGAACGATGACTGCGTGACACTTCACCATATTTGGGACTAAGGGAATGCATTGTGGAGTAGTAATTAGATGGTGGGTTGCGAGAGTGACAAAAGCTTAAACCGTAATTTATGCGCTATTCCGTAAGGGACTGAATTGGATCCAAAAGTTTAATGCTATGGTTAGAATTTAGTCTTAATACTTTTCTCGTAGTTGCGGATGCTTGCAAGGGGGTTAATCATAAGTAGGAGTTTGTTCAAGTAAGAACAACACCTAAGCACCGGTCCACCCACATATCAAATTATCAAAGTAGCGAACACAAATCAAACCAACATGATGAAAGTGACTAGATGAAATTCCCATGTACCCTTAAGAACGCTTTGCTTATCATAAGAGACCGTTTTGGCATGTCCTTTGCCTCAAAAGGATTGGGCTACCTTGCTGCACTTTTGTTACTATTATCGTTACTTTCTTGTTACAAATTATCTTGCTATCAAACTACTCGTTACTTATAATTTCAGTGCTTGCAGAGAATACCTTGCTGAAAACCACTCGTCATTTCCTTTTGCTCCTCGTTGGGTTCGACACTCTTACTTATCAAAAGGACTACGATTGAGCCCACATACTTGTGGGTCATCAGGTATGTACCAGTAGCTATGTGTTTGATCTCTCTCTCTCTCTCTCTCTGTGTGTGTGTGTGTGTGTCTGGTGTTCTTGATTTAGCACGATCTTGATGTACCGCGAGATTTGTTATTATAGTCGAATCATATGGTGTTTCTCCCCCTCTACCTTCTTGTGATGAATTAAGTTTTACCTTTGAGGTTTCATTATTATCGGATTGAATACTATTATGGATTTGAGAACACTGGATGTATGTCTTGCATGGGATACCCGTGGTGACAATGGGGTATTCTATTGTTTCACTTGATGTATGTTTTGGAACTCAACTCGCGGATGCCCGAGGTGACATTGGGGTAATCTATGCATAGGGGTTGATGCACGTTTTCGTCCTTGTTTCTCCAGTAGGAATCTTGGGGCACTCTTTGAGGTTCTTTGTGTTGGATTGAATATTATGAATCTGAAGTTGTTTGATGGATATCGTATAATTGACCCACAGATACTTGTGGTGACATTGGAGTATCTAGGTGACATTAGGGTTGATTGATGTGTGTCATATGGTGTTATTTTACTACGAACTCTAGGGATGTTCGTGACACTTATAGGAATAGCTCAATGGATCGATCGGAAAGAATAACTTTGAGGTGGTTTTTTCTAACCCTACAAGCAATTTCATCTTATGTTCTCCGCGATAGGAACTTTGGAGTGACTTTTGTCGCACGTTGAGGGATTGCCATATGATCTAATTACGTTAACATCGTTGAGAGAACTTGCACTAGTGAAAGTATGAACCCTAGGCCTTATTTCCAAGCATTGCAATACCGTTTTCGCTCACTTTTGTCTCTTGCTACCTTTCTATTTTTATATTTTCAGATTACAAAAGCCTATATCTACCATCCATATTGCACTTGTATCACCATCTCTTCGCCGAACTAGTGCACCTATACAATTTACCATTGTATTGGGTGTGTTGGGGACACAAGAGACTCTTTGTTATTTGGTTGCAGGGTTGTTTGAGAGAGACCATCTTCATCCTACGCCTCCCACAGATTGATAAACCTTAGGTCATCCACTTGAGGGAAATTTGCTACTGTCCTACAAAACTCTACGCTTGGAGACCCAACACGAGTCTAAAAGAAGAAGGTTGCGTAGTAGACATCAAGCTCTTTTCTGGCGCCGTTGCCGGGGAGGTGAGTGCTAGTTTAGTTTATAGAAGAAAACTACAAAAAAATTGAATTGAGGTTGCCTCATATGCTTCATCTTTTTAATGTCTTTCGTGAAAATGATGGAAAGGAATTGTGCTCAAGTGTTAGAAGAGGAAGTTTATAAAATGTTTAGCACTAAATCTTTGAATGATGAGCATGATTGCAATGTTGTTAGTATGAATTCTTTGAATATCCATAGTACTAATGATGATTGCACTAGTCATGATAAAAATGTTTCTTATAAGCATGTCAATTTTTGTGGAGTGCATAGAGTTTGCAGTTACATACCAAAAAGGAAGATAGATTTTGCAAGAGGCATAAGTATTTATAAACTAAATGGTTGCAAGAGAGGCTAGATGTTTGTGCTGAAAAAATTAATTTTTCTCGCCATCCTTGTGAACTTTGCAATGAACGTGGTCATTTAAATTTCCAATGCAAATTGTTTGATGATCGAGTCGTGTCTAAAAATTGTGATGACTTGATTTCCCTTGCGCACATAATGAACTTAGTTTGCTTCTTGGATATGAAGAAATGAAATGTATAACTAAGGGTATTCCAGAATATAACCTTAAGAGATTTCTTGATTTTGATCCAGAGGAAATTTATATGTATTGTACAGTAAATTGCATTGAGAATCCTTATATTTCCAAGTACTTAAAGACAGGAAAACAAATAGAAGATGAAGAGAATAGTAATGAAGGGGAAGATGTTTCCCAATATCCTCCTATTTTTTTCTTATGATGAATCAGGTAACGAGGAGGAGCTTTTTATTCAACCAATCTCATCAATAAGGAGCTCCACAAAGGTGATTAAACCCACACATGATGTGAAGAAGAAAAAGAAAAGACGGAGAAGCAAAGGTAAAATGGTATATCCCTCCCAAATGGTGTTGCTCCTATTATTGTTATGCCTATTACTCATTGTGATGATTATGATTGGGAAAGTAATGATACTTGTTATAATCTTGAGAATCTTTTTGGCGCCAACTTAGAAAATTGTGATGATAATAATTGCTATACTATTGGTGCTATCCATACTATTAATGATGAGAGTGATTATGCTTATGATATGCAAAACCACAAGCTTGGGGATGCTATGTTTGATGAGAATGACATGCTTGAGAGTTTGTGTGCTGCAATTAATGTTTGTCCCAAGCTTGGGGGTGCTATGTTTAATGAAGATGATATTTTTAGTCCCCGAAGTTTTGATGTGCAAATTTATTATGATGATAGCATGCCTCCTACTTATGATGATTGCAATATTTATGAAAGTAGGTTTGGAAGAGTGTCAACTTTAGATAATAATTATCCCACTATTTTGGAGGGTGTTGAATCTTATTATAATGATAAAAGTGGATTTGGAGAGGTCATGACTTTATTTAGTAATGATTCCACTATCTTGGAAGAGGTTTCAATTGATTATGATGAGAACAAAGCTGCTACTTATGATGATTATTGTGATGACACTTATGTTATGAAAAGTAGTGATGATTATATTTATAAAGCTTGTCATAATTATGATTACCCTTTTTTTAACATTATTCTTTTAATGTGGAAACAATTTATAGTATTCGAGTTTCTATGATACTCCTACTATTCCGAATGAGAAGAGTTTTTCTTATGTGGAGAGTAGTAAAATTTCTATGCTTATGGATCATGAAAATAATGCTTTATGTGATGGTTATATTGTTGAATTCATTCATGATGCCACTGAAAATTATTATGACAGCGGAACATATGCTTTTCCATATCTCAATAATATCAAGTTTCCTCTCTATGTGTTGAAAGTTTTGAAGTCATGCTTATTTTGCCTTCCTATGCTAGTTGATTCTTGTTCCCATAAGTTGTTTTCTCACAAAATTCCTATGCATAGGAAGTGGGTTAGGCTTAAATATGCTTTTCATATGCTTCATGATGCTCTCGTTGTCTTTCAATTCTTATCTTTTATGTGAGCATCATTGAAATCATCATGCCTAGCTAAAAAGGCATTAAAGAAAAGCGCTTGTTGGGAGTCAAACCAATACTTATACCTACTGTTTTTGTGTGTTCACATGATTAAGCTACTGTAGTAATCATGTTTCATAGCTTTTGTTTCAATAAAGTTCCAAGTAAAGCCGTTGGGATAGTGTGGATGATAGTTGATTCAGTTCTGTCCAAAAACAGAAACTTTTGCGCCCAGTCACAGAATTGTTAAAAATCACTGGAGCATCGAAAAATTCTGATTTTTTTACAGTTTATTTATATAAAAATTGCACAGGTTTTCCTAATTGTTCAGAATTTTTAGAGTTACAGAAGTATGGATAGTTTCCAAATTACTACAAACTGTTCTGTTTTTGACTGATTCTGTTTTCTATGTGTTGTTTGCTTATTTTGGTGAATCTATGAGTAGTATGAGAGGGTATGAACCATGGAGGAGTAGGAATACAGTAGATATAATACCAATATAAATTTAGAATGAGTTCATAACAGTACCTAAGTGGTGATTTGCTTTATTATACTAACGAAGCTTACGAGTTTTCTGTTATGTTTTGTGTTGTGAAGTTTTCAAGTTTTACGTAAAGTTTTGATGGACTATGGAATAAGGACTGGAAAGAGCCTAAGCTTGGGGATGCCCAAGGCACCCCAAGTTAATATTTAAGGACAACCAATAACCTAAGCTTGGGGATGCCGCGGATGGCATCCCCTCTTTCGTCTTCGTTCATCGGTAACCTAACTTGGAGCTATATTTTTATTCACCACATGATATGTGTTTTTCTTGGAGCGTCATTTTATTTTATTAGGATTTGCTTGCTGTTTGAATAAAATATTAAGATCTGAAATACTTAAATGAGAGAGAGTCCTCACATAGCTAAATAATTATTTGACTACTCATTGATCTTCACTTATATCTTTTTTGGAGTAGTTTGTCATTTACTCTCGTGCTTCACTTATATCCCATGAGTAAATGGTTGAATGAATTGAATATCATAAAGCGGAATTTATATACGTTTCATATGCTTATACCATGGGGATTAATGACTTCACATATAAGAAGTAGAGGTGGTAAATTTATTGAAAGTTAGCAAACATAGTATTGGTCACTTGAACAATTCATGAAAGAATATTGAAGGAAGAGAGATTTCACATATAAATATACTATCTTGGACTTCTTCTATGATTGTGAGCCCCATTAATTGTTTTCAAACTTGATCAAATTAGCTGAAGTTGGACAAGGAAGACAACTTAATAAGTTATGTTTGGGTATATTTGTATAGAAGTTATATTGTTATAAATCCTCCAACATGTGGTGCTTGATTTTTAGAACTTTTGTTAGCCAAAATTTCCGTACTAAGTAGAGATACTACTTGTGCATCCAAAAATCCTTGAACCAAGTTTCTTCCATGAGTGTCCACCATATCAACCTTATTGCGGTATTTACCTGCCGTTCTCTAAACCTTCAAATAACAATCTATTTTGTATGCCCGAATCGCTCATGTAGTGACTAGGGGCTGTCAGTATCTTCCATGCTAGGTGGGTTATTCTCACGATGAGTGGACTCCGCTCATCATTCACGAGAAAATGGCTGGTAACCAGGATGCCCAGTTCCATGCTCAAATCATCAAATTATAATTGCAAACAAAACTCCCCCAGGATTGTTGATAGTTGGACGGTACCCATTGTTTCGAACCAGCCGTGGAATGTGCTTGTTGGTGGTGGGGGAGTAAAAAACTTTACCATTCTCTTTGGGAACCGCCTATAATGTGTCCAGCATGGAAGATAGTGAGAACTCTTGGTTGTTATGTTGACAATGAAAGCATACCTCTCAAAATTATTTTCATCTCTGTTTTGAAAGCTTCGAGCTCTGGCACCTCTGCAAATCCCTTCTTCCTGATATGTCTCCAACGTATCTACGTTTCATAACACTTTTCCTCTTGTTTTGGATTCTAATTTGCATGATTTGAATGAAACTAACCCCGGACTGACGTTGTTTTCAGCAGAACTACCATGGTGTTGTTTTTGTGTAGAAATAGAAGTTCTCGGAATGAAATGAAACTTTGCGAGGAATTTTTATATCAAATAAGAGAATTTTTGGATCCAAGACCTACCGAAGGGGGGCACCTGGGTGGGCACAAACCACCAGGGCACGCCCCCTCACCAGGCGTGCCCAGGTGGATTGTCCCCACCTGGTAGCCCCACAGACCCTGAAACTGACGCTATAAAATCCTATTTTTCTAGAAAAAAATCAGGGAGAAAGAATTATCGCGCTCCACAAGACGGAGCCGCCATCGCCTCTTGTTCTTCATCGGGAGGCCAGATCTGGAGTCCGTTTGGGGCTCCGGAGAGGGGGATCTTCGTTCTTCATCATCACCAACCCTTCTCCATCGCCAATTCCATGATGCTCCCCACCAGGAGTGAATAATTCCTTCGTAGGCTCGCTGGTCGGTGAGGAGTTGGATGAGATTCATCATCTAATCGAGTTAGTTTTGTTAGGGCTTGATCCCTAGTATCCACTGTGTTCTAAGATTGATGTTGCTATGACTTCTCCATGCTTAATGCTTGTCACTTTGGGCCCGGGTGCCATGAACTCAGATCTGAACCGTTTATGGTATCATAATTATATCCATGTTCTAGATCCGATCTTGCAAGTTATAGTCACCTACTACATATTATGATTCAGTAACCCCGGGGTGACAAAAACCGGGACTTCTTCCGGTGATGACCGTAGTGAGGAGTTCATGTATTCACTATGTGTTAATGCTTTGTTCCGGTTCTCTATTAAAAGGAGGCCTCAATATCCCTTAGTTTCCAATATGGACCCCGCTGCCACGGGAGGGTAGGACAAAAGATGTCATGCAAGTTCTTTCCATAAGCACGTATGACTATTTACGGAATACATGCCTACATTATATTAATGAACTGGAGCTAGTGCCGTATCGCCCTAGGTTATAACTGTCTCATGATGAATATCATCCAACAAGTCACCAATCCAATGCCTACGAATTTATCTTAAATTGTCTCTACTAAGTTACTACTGCTATCATCATTGTTACACTTGCTACAAAATTACCGCTATCACTGTTACTGTTACTGTTGCTACTGTTGCTACTATTATCAAAACTATCATATTACTTTGCTACTGAGTACTTGCTGCAGATAATTAATCTCCAGGTGTGGTTGAATTGACAACTCAGCTGCTAATACCTTCAAATATTCTTTGGCTCCCCTTGTGTCGAATCTATAAATTTGGGTTGAATACTCTACCCTCGAAAACTGTTGTGATCCCCTATACTTGTGGGTTATCAAGGCCTTTTTCTGGCGCCGTTGCAGGGGAGCATAGCTATATTTGTTGAGTCACTTGGGATTATTGTTAATTTATCACTATGAAGAATCTGAAGGATCGTAGGACTAAGATATTTCCCTCAAGGATGAGGGGAGGTAAGGAACTACCATCCAGTTCTGCTTTAGATTCACCTTCTGTTATGAGTAAACTTGTAACACCACCTGTGACAGCCTCGATTTGCCTTCTCTCTTTCTCCGGACATTCATTTGCATTTGCTTTGGATTTGGAGTTTTGAATCAATTCAAATGGACTTGAACACTTGGGCCTACCCTTGATTTTCACCCAAGTGACCCATCCACCTCTAACTCACCTTTCCTTCTCTGAAAAACTCCAACAAAAGCCCAAGGAATATTTTTCATACAAGAAAACTATTCATTTTCTTCCCTGAAAATCACTTCAGAGAAGTATGCTCCAAAGCAACCCCTAGATTTCTTGCTCCAAAAATCCTGAATAAATTCACAGATATTCTTTGAACCCTAGGGCACCTTCCTGAGCAAAAATATTGCATAACTTTTTGTAATATTTTTGCTACAGAAAATCATTTCTGTTCTGGACAGAATGATCACTTTGCACATCAAGTATATTTTTGCTTGATCTTTTGGGGCTGATCTTTTCTGAGCTTGATTACCCTCCTAAGAGATTGCTAAACCCCAAAGCACAGCCTTTAGTTCTCACTAAATTTTTCTCAGTGAAGCTCACAAGTTTCTGTCCAGAAACTTGCCAGGAAGAAAGCCACTCCCACAGTTCACCTGTGACCCAGCCAACCGTGCAAAACAACCAAAACCACTAAGGACTAACTACCAGACATGGTGTTTGCGCTTAGCTCAACCTGATGCCAAAGTTCACACAGTAACCATGAGCATCCAAGGGGGTTGGCATGCGGCTGACGCGCTCTGCGGTGTGCCGGCGTCTCTATTTCGCGCGTGCTCACTGCCCCGGCCACCGCACCTTGCCAAACCACACCCCCATCCTCGTCTGCACCTCCATAACTCCACCCCGGTGCTCGCCAACGCCGGAGCTCGCCGCAGCGAGCACAGGCATGGCGCGGCCAAGGCAACAGTGCGCCCGTGCCCCTGTGCTCGTCGCGTACCGCGCTCATCTGCTCGTGCAGCTTGTGTACAGCCCCCGCGTGATCCCTGGCACCTTCTCCCCCTCTCACTGACGCCATTCGTCACCGGGCGACACTCTAGATAGCTCCGGCGAGCTCTCAATCGCCGCCTCGGCCTCGCCTATAAATAGAGCTCCCCCGAGCTCGTTTCTCTCTGCGCACACACTCAGCACACCTCCACACCATCGTAGGAAGCCGCAGCCCGGCCGGGTAGGCCTCTGGCCACCGTCCCTGCTCCGAGCTCGCCGATGATCCCCATCCTCTGCCCCCTCTCTCTCCAGAGCCGCTCGAGCTCCACTGACCACTCCAGCGTGTTCGTGGTTGTCTACTGGTGCGTGCTGGTGCCGTTGGAGCTGCTCGACTGGCCCCGCTTCGCCGGAACCACCATCTCCGATGAGCTCCGCCCGCTGCCGCCGCCGACGAGCTTTGTTCCGACCCCGTCCGGCCACCCCTAGCCACACTACGGGTATGGGCAGGTGTGCCTCGATCTCCTCTACAACCCTATCCTCTTAGATCTTGTCGCCGGGCACTCCTCGCCGGAGAAAGCGCCGTCGTCGCGCTGCCCGCCTCTGCTTCTCTTCCCCTCCCCCTCCGACCTGACCGCTGGGGTCCGCTGTCAGCCACTCAGGCCGCGGCCGAAGCGGTATGAGTGGTGGCGCCAAGGCGGTTTACGCCTTCAACGTCACCCCCCCTCTTATTTTTCTTTGAAGTCAAATTTAGTTCAAATTTGACCAGAACTTTGACTAGCTGTAACTTTTATTCTACAAGTCCAAATGAGTTGATTCTTTTTGCATTCTGTTCTTACTGGAAAATCCTAGCAGCACACCCAAGATGGGATTTTTCTTTGCTGCCTAGAATTTCTGGTAATTTTCAGAAGTGTTCTCGATATTTTGTTTTCGTCATTTGATTTATTTTCAGAAGGTGAAGCTTGTCTTGAAGGCATCCAGGAGGAGTGTGAAGCTCCTCTGCACTAAGGCAAGCCACAACAACATTGTCATGGTGTCTTTGCAATATCCATGATTTTCTACTTGAATTTATATGTTATTCATTGCATATAGCATTAAAATAAATAATGCTTGTGTTATTTAGTTTGTCATGATCAAAATGCTTAGTTAACAGAAATGAATGCTTGAACTAGTGAGATGTAGCTTGTGTAGTTGATCTAACTAAATTTGTCATGGCTATGGTGATATGATCATCGGTCCTATTTTCTTTCCTATATGCAAAAAATGTGTTTTATTTGATAAATGCCAACTAAAGTGATGAGTATAAATAACAAGTAAGGAAGGACCAGAAATGTTGAAAGTTGAGTTTGTGCAAGTAGAACTTTGAATAAGGTTGATCTGTTAATTCTAAATGGATGTGATGCATGATATATGGTTGCATAAGCATGGCATATAGTGACTCGAGCATTTTATTTTCAAGTTAAACCGGATGATAATTGAACTTGAACATAAAGTTGGTCGGGTCATGGTGCCACTGAATTGGGCTGACAAGTGCAACCACATTTGCCTTAGTATGGGGAGGCCATTAGTCATTCTGTTGTCATGCCTTTTATCGATGCCTCCAACAAGGGAAGGTTATGGGAATGTGTTACCCTGGCCCGGTAAGCAGACATAACCTTGTGGACCTGTTGTTGTTATGGTACCTTGTCCCGTTTGGGACTGTTTATTTGCCACGACGGTGGTTGTTTTGCCTTTGGTAGGCTCGGTCACCCATGACTAATCTCAGTGGGGAGTTGGTCGGAGTGGCCGTAAGAGTGTCATGGCAATGGGAGAGTTCTGTCGGAATGTCGTTGATCCACCCGAAAGGGAGTGCGAGACCATGGGTTCCGTGATGTGGGTAAAGTGTGCTACCTCTGCAGAGTGTAATCATCTATCAATAGCCGCGCCCGCGGATCAGGGCCCAGTTCGTAAGTAAGTCACACCATGGATCAACTTTCATAAATAAATTTGCACACTAAGTTATTTGCATTGCACTTGTTGGATCATGATGATGTCAGTGAGACTGACTGTTGTGGTATCACTTGTGATCCAGGAGTGATCACTATTTGGTTACGAGGTAACCAGTTGAACCAAGTATGGTTCCGTTCGTAATTCTTCATGAGCACTGTTCGGTTGCGAGGCAACCTGTTGGTAAGAGAGTCCGAGTGACTCGATGCACAAGTTTGGTTTCACTTCCTGAGTAGCATGTTGTTGTTTGCATTTAACTTGATTAAATGTCATGATATTGTTTGTCATTATGGTTCTGTTTGCTGTGAGCTTGCAAGTACATTCAATGTACTGACCTGGCGTGTTATGCCAGATTTCAGGAAAGTCTAACTGGATCGGAGTGCTGCCGTGTCTAGACCGTGTCCACATCGGTGTCCCTGTGCTATGGAATCCCGCTACGTCGTTGTTCCGCTGCCGTGTAGATGTCGTGCTCGAGGCCCCTTTTATGTTCACTAAATAATGTACATATTGTTCAGCTGCACCGGGTGTGCCGTTTGGCCTCGCAACTTGATGTAATGTCACACTATGCTTCCGCTAGTTTCAATAAAGCGGTGATTTCTGTACCAAGATGTTGTGTGTTGCCAGAAGACATGATCTCTGGGTTGGCAATGCAAGGTAAACCGGTCGCTCTGAGCCGGGGTGCCACAACGCTTGGTATCAGAGCCGCGCTAACTGTAGGACACGCTAGACCCCGACACGCGAAGTAAACGTTAGTTAGTTTGCTCATGGAGTGCCGTTAGTATTTGCATCTGGATGCTGCATTGCATGCATTAGACTTGTAGTTATTTCTAACCGGTTAATGGTTGTGAGTGTAGATGGCTCCGGTGCTGTATCCATGCCAATTGCAGCTGATGCCCTACACTTCTCCGCATCTCCTTCATAGCGTGTGGCGTCGACTGTACCTTCACGGTGTCGACACAGCATATCGGGTGTACCGGGAGCGTCTAGCCAACTCCGTGTATGAGTATCACGCAGTGGTTACTCTGTGCACCAGTTCGTCAGCGGGTTCTTACACTCGTTCTTCTCGGAGTGGTTATGCATCCACCGCCGCTCAGGCCGTCCAGTATGTTGCATTCGATATTCTTGTTGAGTTACGCTATGCTGAGGCTCGGATGCAGAACCACCTAGGTTTTTGCTTCTACCCATCTTTGCACGATGATGGTCGTGTTCGCTTTCATTCCATTGATCTGGCGTCTGATAGTGATACTAGCCACCTTTCTCGATATATCACTGCTAGTTATCTTCTAATTCATGAGTTGGCTCGAGAGCTGAATCGTGCTCATTCTGCTTTAGCCGCCACTAGATCCTACCCTACTCCACCTTCTATGGGATTTACTCCTTATATTGTGCCCAGTTCTAGCTCGCCTATTTCTCCGGTTACTCTCCCGAGTAGCTCGGGCACCTCGACAGTGAACCCACACAGTGCTCCTGCTGAGTGGGCATCTCTTCTTGCTACCCCCGCAGCTCCCATGATCCCTTATCATCCCGCGCCTACCCCTGAGGGAGAGCCCTCGAGGCAGCGTTGTCGTGTTACCTTTAACCCGGAGGTCTCCGTTGGCGTCATCAGTTCAGGATCTGGGTCTGACTCAGGAGAGGATCTGGCAGCACCGGCAGAGTCCTAGAGCGTCTGAGTATCCGCAGTGGTCATGTGATGAACGGATGTAGTTATATGAGCCATGGTGTATTGTTACATGTATGGAAGTAGTCGCACTAGTCATGATGTCTATCTTTCATGTATGAGTCTATGTATAATTATGTTGGAACTTGTTATTCGATCGTCGTGTTTCTTGGTTCGTTCATTTCGCTCTTTCGGGTTTGTCACTATCTTTTCTTCCCACGTTTGGATGTTGCTCATCGCGGTTACTCTTATTGGGAAAAATAAACAGTAGGATGACGCAGGGACGCAGCAACACGCATGCTTGTGAGGACGTCCCTGTTCGTCGCTCAGCAAGAGAGGCAGGACACTCCCCCGAGCCGTATCCACAGCCACCGCCTCCACTGCCAAATCCACCCTCCACTGAACAAATTATGTGCATGTTTGAGGAAAGAAGGAACCATGATCTGATTGATCTGTTAAAAAGTGTGCAAGCTATGGTTGGGCAGAATGGGAATCAAAATGGCCATCACTACAAGCTGTCAGATTTTCAAAGGACTAAGCCTCCCAGTTTCAGTCAAGTGGTTGACCCTTTGGAAGCAGACGATTGGTTACGAACCATTGAGAAGAAACTTGAAATTGCTCGCATTGAAGAAGCTGACAAGGTTCTGTTCGCTACCCACTATCTTGAAGGAGCCGCAGCTATATGGTGGGATAATGCTAAAGCTCTGTGGCCTACGGGAGAAGAAATTACGTGGACTAATTTCAAGGACCAATTTCTCAAGTATCATATTCCAGCTGGTATCACGAAGGTCAAGCAACGCGAATTTCTTGGTCTCACTCAAGGAAGTCTGTCAGTAAGTGAATATTTGCACAAGTTCAACCATCTGGCCAGTTATTCCCTTTATGATGTGGCCACGGAAGAAAGGAAGGTTGACAGGTTCCTTGGAAGATTAAATCAACACCTCAAGAGTGCTCTCTGCATGCTTGATTTTCCAGATTTTCAGTCTCTGGTAAACAAGGCCATCATCGCAGAAAGAGAGTACAAGCCTATGCAAGACAACCGACCCGCAAACAATGACCACAAGCGTAATTTTGAGCCGGAGAAGGACGGACAACCCATACAGAAGGCACGTACCTGGCAACAGACTCAAGTGGAGTACAAACCCAGTTGGCAGCAGAATGTGAACAAGACCACTACTCAAGTCAAGAATATCGTGACCAGCCCAGTACACGAGGAGCATCAGCACAACAACGCCTGCTTTAACTGTGGACACACCGGACATTACGCCAGGCAGTGTCCCAAGAAGTCAAATGCCCCGTTCCGGCCGCAAGTCAATCACATGGGGCCATATCATACCCAGAAGATCGTCCAAGGGCAAGTTCATCACCTATCCACAGACAAGGCTCAGGAAAACCCCGAAGTCGTCGTTGGTATGTTTTCTGTTAATAGCATACCCGCAATAATTTTATCGACTCTGGGGCTTCCCACTCTTTTGTTTCTCGGAGTTTCGTTGCCCGAAACAAATTTCCTTGCTCGCTTTTGGGAAAAAGTATGATGGTTCAGTCCCCGGGATCTGTGCTCAAAAGCAATTTGGTCTGCCGGAATTTGGAAATTGATATTAAGGGTGTCCGCTTTCCAACCGCTTTGATAGTCAACGAGTCTGCCAAGTTGGATGTCATTTTGGGAATGAACTGGTTGACTCAATATCAATTATGCATAAACTGTGCGACCCGAGAAGTCACCCTGACAAATCAGGATGGGCGAGCCATAAAATTTTATGCCCGCAAAGGTATACCCAAAAGGGAGATGGTCTTCACTGCAGTAGCCGAAGAATTGGATCTGATTCATGTGGTCAGTGAATTTCCCGATGTATTCCCTGAGGAATTACCCGGAATTCCCCTAGACAGAGAGCTTGAGTTTGCAATTGATCTTGTACCTGGGACTGCACCATTGTACAAAAAGTATTATCGGATGCCTTCCTCCAAACTCGTGGAATTAAAGAAGCAGTTGGATGAGATGCTGCAGAAAGGATATATCCGCCCAAGCTCGTCACCATGGGGATCACCTGCAATATTTGTAGACAAGAAAGACGGTGGCCTCAGAATGTGCGTTGACTGCCGTCAGTTGAACGATGTCACAATCAACAACAAATACCCGCTACCAAGGATTGATGACTTGTTCGATCAGCTCAGTGGTGCAAAAATATTTTCCAAGATTGATTTAAGGACCGGATATCATCAACTGAGGATCAAGAAGGAAGATATTCCTAAGACCGCGTTCACTACCCGTTACGGTCTCTATGAATATACGGTGATGTCCTTCGGGCTCACAAACGGCCCCGCCTTTTTCATGCATATGATGAATAAGGTGTTCATGGAATTCTTGGATAAGTTTGTGGTGGTTTTCATCGATGATATTCTCATATACTCTAAAAGTGACGAAGAACACACGGAACACCTCCAAGCAGTCTTACAGAGACTCCGTGACCATCAGCTACATGCAAAATTCAGTAAGTGTGAGTTTTGGCTCAAACAAGTCAGATTTCTGGGGCATGTTTCTTTCAGCAGAAGGTATCGCAGTGGATCCCAGCAAAGTGAAAGATGTGCTTGATTGGGCAGCACCCACGACGGTATCCAAAGTCCGGAGTTTTCTTGGATTAGCCGGGTATTACCGTCGGTTCATCGAAGGATTCTCCAAAATTGCCAAGCCAATGACAGAACTCCTCAAGAAAGACAAGAAGTTTGAATGGACTAAGGATTGCGAGCAGAGCTTTAACGAGCTAAAAACCAGACTGACATCAGCACCAGTACTGACTCTCCCAGACATTTACCACAGCTTTGATGTGTATTGCGACGCTTCCAGAAAGGGCATTGGGTGCATACTTGTGCAAGACGGCAAGGTGGTAGCTTATGCATCTCGCCAGCTACGACCTCAGGAAGGAAACTATCCTACACATGATTTGGAACTGGCCGCTGTTGTGCACTCTCTAAAGATTTGGAGATATTACCTCATTGGAAAGAGATGTCAAATATTTACCAACCACAAGAGTCTCAAATATATATTCACCCTGCCAGACTTAAACCTTCGATAGCGAAGATGGATCGAGTTGGTCAAAGACTATGATCTGGAAACAAATTACCATACGGGAAAAGCCAACGTGGTTGTTGATGCCCTCAGTCGCAAGCCTGCCAACTTAAATGCCATGATGGAGTCTTTGCCTCCAGAACTCCAGCAAGAGATCGCTCAGCTCAACTTGGTAATTATAAATGCCGGTCTTGCGAATATTTTGGAAGTAACTCCTACTCTAGAAGAGGACATTCACATAGCACAGGTTGACGACAAGATTCTGCAAGTCTATCTCAAACGTCTGCACGAAGGCAAGACTCGGGAATTCTCAAGGGACGCACTGGGTACACTCAGGTTCCGAGGAAGGATATGCGTACCTGAGCAAGCAGATTTGAGGAAGAAAATTTTGGCAGAAGCACACGAATCCTCATATTCAATACACCCAGGCGGCACTAAAATGTACGAAGACCTTCGACAGATATTTTGGTGGGATGGAATGAAAAGGGACATCGCATATTTTGTCGCTTGTTGTGATATCTGTAACAAAGTAAAGGCGGAACACGAAAAACCCGCCGGACTTCTCCAACCTCTACCCATCTCGCAATGGAAATGGGACGATGTCTGCATGGACTTTATCACCAGTCTACCTAGGACTCACCGAGGCAATGATGCTATATGGATCATAGTGGACACGCTGACTAAAGCAGCTCACTTTATTCCCATCCGCACCACCTTTCGCGCTGATCAACTTGCACAATTATATGTATCCCGGATTGCCTGTCTGCATGGAGTGCCAAAAACAATCACTTTGGACCGAGGTTCATTGTTTACATCCACATTCTAGTCCCGACTCCATCAAGCTTTGGGGACCGCTCTCAAATATAGTACCGCCTATCATCCACAGACAGACGGTCAGACTGAGCGGGTAAATCAAATCCTTGAAGATATGCTTCGAGCATGTGCCTTACCCGTGGACCCAAATGGGAAGATTGTCTGCCATATGCGGAATTCTCATACAACAACAGTTTTCATACCAGTCTGAAAATGTCACCCTTTGAAGCTTTATACGGCCGTAAGTGCCACACTCCATTAAATTGGTCTCAAACCTGGGACAACCGTATCTTTGGTACTGATCTGATATTAGAGGCAGAGAAACAAGTCAAGGAAATTCGAGATAGACCACAACTGGCTAAGTCACGACAGAAGAGTTATTATGATGCCAAACATCAGCAAGTCGGTTTTGAACCTGGTGAACACGTGTATCTCCGAGTCACACCCATGAAGGGAGTCAAGAGATTTTAGACCCGAGGAAAATTGGCACCAAGATATATTGGTCCGTTCCCGGTCATGACACGAGTTGGCACAGTTGCTTATCAGTTGGAATTGCCACCAGAATTGTCGGAAGTACACAACGTGTTCCACGTATCCCAACTGAGAAGGTGTATTTCACCACCTGAGAAGAGGGCTGATATGTCAGAATTGAGCTTGCCAAAGATTTAACTTATGAGGAGAGACCATTAAGAATCTTGGATGAGGTAGAAAGGGTCACACGCAACAAAGCGATCAAATTTACAAGGTCTAGTGGGAGCATCACAACGAAGAAGAAGCAACCACGGAAAGAGATGAATTTTTAAGGACAACCTACCCAGAATTGTTTTCCCAAGCAACCAAATCTCAAGGACGAGATTCATCTTAAGTGGGGGAGGTTTGTGACAGCCTGGATTTGCCTTCTCTCTTTCTCCGGACTTTCATTTGCATTTGCTTTGGATTTGGAGTTTTGAATCAATTCAAATGGACTTGAACACTTGGGCCTACCCTTGATTTTCACCCAAGTGACCCATCCACCTCTAACTCACCTTTCCTTCTCTGAAAAACTCCAACAAAAGCCCAAGGAATATTTTTCATAAAAGAAAAATCTTCATTTTCTTCCCTGAAAATCACTTCAGAGAAGTATGCTCCAAAGCAACCCCTAGATTTCTTGCTCCAAAAATCCTGAATAAATTCACAAATATTCTTTGAACCCTAGGGCACCTTCCTGAGCAAAAATATTGCATAACTTTTTGTAATATTTTTGCTACAGAAAATCATTTTTGTTCTGGACAGAATGATCACTTTGCACAACAAGTATATTTTTGCTTGATCTTTTGGGGCTGATATTTTCTGAGCTTGATTACCCTCCTAAGAGATTGCTAAACCCCAAAGCACAGCCTTTAGTTCTCACTAAATTTTTCTCAGTGAAGCTCACAAGTTTCTGTCCAGAAACTTGCCAGGAAGAAAGCCACTCCCACAATTCACCTGTGACCCAGCCAACCGTGCAAAACAACAAAAACCACTAAGGACTAACTGCCAGACATGGTGTTTGCGCTTAGCTCAGCCTAATGCCAAAGTTCACGTGGTGACCATGAGCGTCCAAGGGGGTTGGCATGTGGCCGACACGCTCTGCGGTGCGCCAGCGTCTCTGTTTCGCGCGTGCTCGCTGCCCCGGCCGCTGCACCTTGCCAAACCGCGCCTCCATCCTCGTTTGCACCTCCATAACTCCACCCTGGCGCTCGCCGACGCCAGAGCTCACCGCAGCGAGCATAGGCATGGCGCGGCCAAGGCAACAGTGCGCCCGTGCCCTTGTGCTCGTCGCGTACCGCGCTCCTATGCTCGTCGCAGCTCGTCTACAGCCCCCGCATGATGCCCGGCACCTTCTCCCCCTCTCACTGACGCCATTCGTCACCAGGCGACACTCCAGAGAGCTCCGACGAGCTCTCGATCCCCGCCTCGGCCTCGCATATAAATAGAGCTCCCCCGAGCTCGTTTCTCTCCGCACACACACTCAGCACACCTCCACACCATCGTAGGAAGCCGCAGCCCGGCCGGGCAGGCCTCTGGCCGCCGTCCCCGCCCCGATCTCGCCGGCGATCCCCGTCCTCTGCCCCCTCCCTCTCCAGAGCCGCTCGAGCTCCACTGACCACTCCGGCGTGTTCGTGGTGGTCCACTGGTGCGTGATGGTGTTGTTGGAGCTGCTGGACTGGCCCTGCTTCGCCGGAACCACCATCTCCGACGAGCTCCGCCCGCTGCCGCCGCTGGAGAGCTCCGTTCCGACCCGGTCCGGCCACCCTAGCCATGCTACGGGTACGGGCAGGTGCGCCTCGATCTCCTCTACAACCCTATCCTCTTATATCTCGTCGCCGAGCACTCCTCGCCGGAGAAAGCGCCGTCGCCGTGCCGCCCGCCTCTGCTTCTCTTCCCCTCCCACTCCGACCTGGCCACTGGGGTCTGCTTTCAGCTACTCAGGCCGCGGCCAAAGCGGTATGTGTGGTGGCGCCCAAGAGGTTTACGCCTTCGATGTCATCCCCCCTCTGATTTTTATTTTAATTCAAATTTAGTTCAAATTTGACCAGAACTTTGACTAGCTGTAACTTTTATTCTACAAGTACAAATGAGTTGATTCTTGTTGCATTCTGTTCTTACTGGAAAATCCTAGCAGCACACCCAAGATGGGATTTTTCTTTGCTCCCTAGAATTTCTGGTAATTTTCAGAAGTGTTCTTGATATTTTCTTTTTGTCATTTGATTTATTTTCAGAAGGTGAAGCTTGTCTTGAAGGCATCCAGGAGTAGTGTGAAGCTCCTCTGCACTATGGCAAGCCACAACAACATTGTCATGGTGTCTTTGCAATATCCATGATTTCTACTTGAATTTATATGTTATTCATTGCATATAGCATTAAAATAAATAATGCTTGTGTTATTTAGTTTGTCATGATCAAAATGCTTAGTTAACAGAAATATTGAAAGTTGAGTTTGTGCAAGTAGAACTTTGAATAAGGTTGATCTGTTAATTCTAAATGGATGTGATGCATGATATATGGTTGCATAAGCATGTAATATAGTGACTCAAGCATTTTATTTTCAAGTTAAACCTGATGATAATTGAACTTGAACATAAAGTTGGTCGGGTCATGGTGCCACTGATTCAGGCTGACAAGTGCAACCACATTTGCCTTAGTATGGGAAGGCCGTTAGTCGTTCTATTGTCATGCCTTTTATTGGTGCCTTCAACAAGGGAAGGTTATGGGCATGCGTTACCCTAGCCCGGTAAGCAGACATTACCTTGTGGACCTGTTGTTGTTATGGTACCTTGTCCCCGTTTGGGACTGTTTATTTGCCATGACGGTGGTTGTTTGGCCTTTGGTAGGCTCGGTCACTATGACTAATCTCAGTGAGGAGTTGGTCGGAGTGGCCGTAAGAGTATCATGGCTATGGGAGAGTTCTGCCGGAACGCCGTTGGTCCACCCAAATGGGAGTGTGAGACCATGCGTTCCGTGGTGTGGGTAAAGTGCGCTATCTCTGCAGAGTATAATCATCTATCGATAGCCGCGCCCGTGGATAAAGGTCCAGTTCGTAAGTAAGTCACACCATGGATCAACTTTCATAAATAAATCTTGCACACTAAGTTATTTGCATTGCACTGGTTGGATCATGATGATGTCAGTGAGACTAACTACTGTCGTATCACCTATGATCCGGGAGTGATCACTATTTGGTTACGAGGTAACTGGTTGAACCAAGTATGGTTCCGTTCATGATTCGTCGTGAGCACTGTTCGGTTGCGAGGAAACCTGTTGGTAAGAGAGTCCGAGTGACTCGGTGCACAAGTTTGGTTTGACTGCATGAGTAGCATGTTGTTGTTTGCATTTAACTTGATTAAATGTCATGATATTGTTTGTCATTATGGTTATGTTTGCTGTGAGCTTGCAAGTACATTCAATGTACTGACCTGGCGTGTGATGCCAGATTTCAGGAAAGTCTAACTGGATCGGAGTGCTGCCGTGTCTAGACCGTGTCCACATAGGTGTCCCTGTGCTATGGAGTCCTGCTACGTCGTTGTTCCGCTGCCGTGTAGATGTCGTGCTCGAGGCCCCTTTTATGTTCACTAAATAATGTACATATTGTTCAGCCGCACCGGGTGTGCCGCTTGGCCTCGCAACTTGATGTAATGTCACACTATGCTTCCGCTAGTTTCAATAAAGCGGTGATTTCTGTACCAAGATATTGTGTGTTGCCAGAAGACATGATCTCTAGGTTGGCAATGCAAGGTAAACCGGTCGCTCTGAGCCGGGGTGCCACACCACCACATGCTATTAATTCTGATATGTTGCAAGTTATTGATGATGCTACTTCTGCTATGGATAATGCCCATGATGATGCCAGTACCTTGCTTGATAATGATGATGTGCCACTTGGTGATTTTCTTGATGCACAAATTACTAGAGTAATACAACATGATGTTGTTGGATCTGATGATGAGCTTGAAACTGAAACTCCTGAAACACCTGTTAGAACTAGCCTTCCTAGATATGAATTGCCTAAGGTACCGGAAGGTTATGTTATGAATGAGGAGACAACTAGAGATATTCTTGCTTGTAAGGATAGAGATGATCTAGAGAAATTATTATGCAAGTATAAAGAAAAATAGCTGAATGCTAGAATGAAATGTGATCCTAAGTTTGTTACTTCACCTATCTTTATTGATGATAAGGATTATGAATTCTCTGTCGACCCAGAGTTAATTACTTTGGTTGAATCTGATCCTTTCCATGGTTATGAAACTGAAACTGTTGTGGCACATCTTACTAAGTTGAATGACATAGCCACCCTTTTTACTCATGATGAAAGGACTCGCTATTACTTTATTCTCAAATTATTTCTCTTCTCATTAAAGGGCGATGCTAAAGCTTGGTACAATACTCTTGCTCCTGGTTGTGTGCGTAGTCCCCAGGATATGATTTATTACTTCTCTGAAAAATATTTCCCTGCTCATAAGAAACAAGTTGCCTTGCAGGAAATATTTAACTTTGTGCAAACTAAAGAAGAGTGTCTCCCACAAGCTTGGGGGAGGCTTTGCCAGTTACTTAATGCTTTGCCTGATCATCCTCTTAAGAAAAATGAAATACTTGATATCTTCTATAAAGGATTAACCGATGCTTCTAGGGACTTCCTAGATAGTTGTGCTGGTTGTGTTTTCAGGGAACGAACTGTTGGACAAGCTGAAGAATTATTGCATAAACATATTAAAAATTATGATGATTGGACTCTTCCTGAACCACCCCCTAAACCCACTCTGAAGAAGAGGGGTATATTATATCTCAGTCCTGAAGATATGCAAGAAGCAAAGAAATCTATGAAGGAAAAGGGTATTAAAGCTGAAGATGTTAAAAATTTATCTCCTATTGAAGAAATACATGGGCTTAATACACCACCAGTGCCTAAGGTGGTAGAGGAAAATTCTCTAATGAAATTCAATGATAATAACAATCCTCACAATATGCATCCTAGCCAATGCCTTTATGAGTTTGAAAACTATATTAGATAGCAAGATCACTTCAATGCAAATGTTATGAAACAATTGAAATATAATTCTGATATGATTGCTCGCTTGAGTGACTTGTTATTTAGAATCTCAAATGATGTTAGAGATGTTGGAAAGCATGCTTCTATGGTTCAAACTCAGTTAGAAGAAGTTGCTAAATCACAAAGAGAATTGCTTGATGAAATGAATAATAATATGTATGACTTTGCTGTTAGAGTTGCAACAAGAGGAGGTAAAATGACTCAGGAACCACTTTATCCTGAGGGACACCCAAAAATAATTGAACAAGACTCACAAAGAAATAACACTAGTGCACCTAGTCCTTCTAGAAAGAAAAAGAAAAAGAAAAATGATAGGACTTTGCACACTTCTAGTGAACCTGAAATAGAGAAACCTCCTGATGATAATAATGAAACTTCTATCTCTGATGTTGAAACTCAATCAGGAAATGAACACTCACCTAGTTATAATGAAAAAGAAAATGATGAGGTTCATGAATACTCTCAACCAAATGAAAAAGAACCAGATAATGATGTTGAGATAGAACCACCTATTGATCTTGATAACCCACAATCTAAGAATAAAAGATATGATAAAAGAGACTTCATTGCTAGAAAACATGGTAAATAAAGAGAACCGTGGGTTCAAAAACCTATGCCTTTTCCACCTAAGTCAACTAAAAAGAAAGATGATGAAGAATTTGAACGCTTTGCTGAAATGCTGAGGCCAGTCTTTTTGCATACTCGCTTGACTGGTATCTTGAAAATGCATCCTTATGCAAAGTATATGAAAGACATCATCACTAATAAGAGAAAAATACCGGAAGCTGAAATCTCCACTATGCTTGCTAATTATACTTTTAAAGATGGAGTACCTAAAAAACTTGGAGATCCGGGGATACCAACTATACCTTGCTCTATCAAAAAGAATTATGTGAAACTGCTTTGTGTGATTTAGGAGCTGGTGTTAGTGTTATGCCTTTCTCTTTATATAAAAGACTTGACTTGAATAAGCTCACACCTACTGAAATATCTTTGCAAATGGGTGACAAATCAACTGCCATACCTATCGATATTTGTGAGGATGTGCCCGTTGTTGTTGCTAATGTTAGTATTTTGACTGACTTTGTTATACTTGAGATGCGCGAGGACGACAACATGTCGATTATCCTCGGTAGACCCTTCTTGAATACTGCAGGGGCTGTTATTAATTGCAATAAAAGCAAGGTCACTTTTCATATCAATGGTAATGAGCATACGGTGCACTTTCCGAAGAAACAATTCCAAGTGAATGGTATTAACGTTATTGAAAAATCTACGACAATCACTATTGGAAGTTTTCAAATACCTCTACCTACTGCCAAAAAGAAATATGAAATGCTTATTGTTGGGGACATTCATATCCCCATTGAGGTAACTTAGTGATTTACGAAAGTTCTTCGGTTTCATGCCAATCGAAAGTGGTTGTTAATAAGACTTGATCAACCTTATTAATGGATCATTTTTTAGCGGTATGAAGTTGATGAATTTAGTAAGCACTACCTTCTGTCCTTACTTATTATTCTCTGTTTTTATTAGTTAAATAAAATAAAATGCCATGTTTTGTCTGTTTTCTGAATTTTTCGTGCAATAAAAAATGACCCAAAAATAAAAGTTCTCAGAATTCCTTGAAAATTTAATACGATTTTTTTCTGAATATTTCTGAATTTCTGGTGCAAATAATATCAGAGGGAGGCGCACCAGGTGGGCACAACCCACCTGGGTGCGCCAGGACCCCCAGGCACGCCCTGGTGGGTTGTGGTCCCCACATGGGCCCCCTCACTTACCTCTTCATCTCACATCATCACTTACGTCCAGAAAAAATCTCCTGCTCTCTCTCCCGTGTTCTTGCTCAAAAACCCACGGATTTCAATCTCTTTGCTCGAAGCTCCGTTTCCGAAACTGTTTCGGGGGATTGTTGCTTGGTATGTGACTCCACCGTTTGTCCAATTAGTTTTTGTTTTAGTTGTTTATATTTGGAATAATTAGCTACTCTTGGTGCTGCTGTAGATGAGCTTGCATGTTGAATTCTTAGAGTTCTAAGTAGTTTGAATGCTTGCTATAGCCTCTATGTATCCCTATGAGTAGTTGGTAACATTTTTGTGAAGTTTTGTTGAGAAAATTTTGTGGGCTAATAAATTTCTGAATTTTGTTCATAGGAAAACCATGAATATCTTTAGGAAGTTTGGCTCTAAGAAGAACTCCAAGGGTGTTATTGGGGAGTCATCTGATAGTGATCTCCATCCTCAGAGGTTGGCGGAAGCACGGTAGTGTGAATGGCCGCACACCCCGTTCCTGGAGGAGGCTGGAATCCTTCAAGAGTTCACACAATATGCTGCTAATGCCGGCCTCACCGAGTTCATCACAGATGAGTGTGACCAGCATCAAATCCAAACAAACATCTTTGTTAAAAGTTTTACTCATGCCTAGGAATAATCCTCCTAAAGTGAGCTTTGATTTATATGCTGAAAACCATCAGATACCAGTTACTTAATTTTGTGACATATGCATGATCCCTTGTGATGGGAGCTTAGCCAAGCATGGGCCGGCTTGGTTTGAGGCCTTTTATCGCACTTTGACAGTGGGAGATGAGAGAGGGGTGTCAGCTACCACAACCGCTAGCATACACTTTCCTACCATACATTATTTTGCTTTATTTGTTGCTAAGTGTTTGCTTGCTAGACAGAAAGTAGGTGCGCTCAGTGCACCAGACTTTGTTGTTTTACGTTGTGCACTGGAGGGCGACAACACTTATAGCTTGGGGCTATTGTGGCTCGCCGTCTTCACCTTAATAAATCTCAGGGTAAAATACATGGTGGGATTTACGCTACTCGTTTGGCTGCCCACTTTAATGTTGGGATACGCCCTCATGATTATCCTCTGACCAAGGTTTACCTAGACCGCGCCGCCATGGATCACCACCATTTTACTATATCGAATCTCCTTACATCCCTATTCCATATAACCTGGTTTTTAGTGTGAGGACTCATGATGTTATTCCATTGCCTGCTCCTGCTTTGTTTGATTCTGTTGCCAGGGCGGATATAGGATTATGCCTGCAGACATCATCGCCTACCGGAACGCCCAGGCTGCTGAGGAGGCAGCATAGGAACCTCAGCAGTGGGATGAGTGGATGCCCGCTCCTCAGCGCCCCTACTATCCTCGAGGAAACTGATTGATTACCAAGTTAGGCCAAAAGCCTAATCTTGGGGGAGTACGTGTTTCTCACCGATATTATATTCATGTTTACGCATATCATTCCATTTGTCGGTGTTCACACTTTTTCATTGTATCATCCATGCTTACATTTATTTTCTTGCTTTCTTCTTGTGTGTTTAAAAAACTTTAGAAAAACCAAAAAAAATAGTTGTAGTAGTTTACTTTCTATGCATGCTTAGTAGTAATATTAAAAAGAAAACCCAAAAAGATTTCCTTTTTCTTCTTTTGCTTGTTGGGAGCTTTCTCGTGTAAATAGTTTTCTCGTTTTTGCTTTTCCCTTTTATTTCCTTATTCAAGAAAACCAAAAACTCCAAAAATATTTCAGTGTGTTTCTCTGAATTTCTTTTCTTTTTTTATTCGAGTTGTACCGAGGAGAAGAGCACGATGAAAATGTTGAGTGGCTCTCATATGAATAATTGTTGAACTAATAAAGAGCATATTTCACCTTGTCTTCTCCTGTTGAATAAAATGTTTGCAGATTCCAGCTTAGTCCATGGCACTCTTGCACTATTATTATTTTCATATCGTTCGATCGTGCAAGTGAAAGGCAATAATGACGATATTCGATGAAATGGCCCTGGCAGAGAGAAACTGGTATGAACTCGACTTGTTCTGTTTGTGGAAATATGTTTAGCCTAGTATCCATGATTCAGCACATTATGATTAAACATGTTTGCAATGAAAATTAGAGATTATAGTTTCTCATGCCATGCATAAGTAGCTAGGAGTGGATAATGATTTATCTTGGATATCAACATTGCGTTAAGATGATTGTGATGTAGTATGATGATATGGTATCCTCCTCTGAATGTTCGAGTGGCTTGACTTGGCACATATTCATGCATGTAGTTGAATCAAAGCAAAAATAGCCTCTATGATATTTGTGTTCATGGTGTTCATATCCTACTCATGCTAGTGTCCAATGTTACTTATGCATAATGCATGTTTATGACTGTTGTTACTCTCTAGCTGGCCGCTTCTCAATCTTATTGCTAGCCTTCGCCTGTACTAAGTGGGAATTCTGCTTGTACATCAAAAACCTTGAACCCAAAGTTATTCCAGATGGGTCGACCATACCTACCTATATGCGGTATTACCCTGCCGTCCTAAGTAAATTTGCATGTGCCACCTCTAAAAACTTCTAAATAAATATCATTTTTGTGTGCCTGGATCGTTCATGGAACAACAGGAGGTGGTCTGTATATTCCATGCTAAGCGGGTTATTCTTAGGTCGAGTGTTTATTCACTCGCCATCGCACGAGAAAAGGGCAGTAATAGGGATGCCCAGTCCCAAACTAAAAAATGCAAATAATTAAACAAAACTCCCCCGGGACTGTTGGTGGTATGGACAGCACCCGTTGTTTCGGACAAGCCGTGGAGTGCGATTGATGGTGGAGGGGGAGTAAACCTTTACTTTTATCGCCTGGGAACCGCCACTAGCGTGCTTAGCATGGAAGATATTGATAACTGATGGTCGTGAAGTAAATGAGAAGGGTGCATGTGTCAAAATACCATTTACCTTTGTTTTAAAACTTGAGCTCTGGCACCTTTGCAAATCACTGCTTCCCTCTGCGAAGGGACTATCTATTTACTTTTATGTTGTGTCATCACCTTCTAAAATAAGTGCTAGAACCTGAGAGCACAACTGTCATGACTTATGCATTGTGTGTAGCTAATGTTGGGTGCATCATGACTGGATCTTTTCTACCATGAATTACAATGTTTAGTCGCTGCTTGAACTTTGGAGGTGCTCTGCATTTATGTTTTGCGGTCTCAGAAAGGGCTAGCGAGATACCACTATTGTCATGTTATATCATGGTTGTTTTGACAATGTGTTGCCGTTTGAGATATCTTATTATTGCTCGCTATTTGATTATGTCATTGATATGAGTTAATATAATCTTTAAAGGTTATTGTCGGCATGGTTAGTTATAATGTTGGCTAAAAACCTGGGTGTTGTTTAAGCTTATTTATGCAAACAAGAGCAAAAGAGTTCGTAAAAGTTTTTCTTTCCCACTTTCAGTTTATCAACTGAATTGCTTGAGGACAAGAAAAGGTTTAAACTTGGGGGAGTTGATACGTCTCCAACGTATCTACTTTTCCTAATGTTTTTCCTCTTGTTTTGGACTCTAACTTGCATGATTTGAATGAACTAACCCCGGACTGACACTGTTTTCAGCAGAACTACCATGGTGTTGTTTTTGTGCAGAAATAAAAGTTCTCGGAATGGAACGAAACTTTGCGAGGAATTTTTATATCAAATAAGAGAATTTCTGGAGCCAAGACCTACCGAAGGGGGGCACCTGGGTGGGCACAACCCCCCAGGGCGCGCCCCCCTCACCAGGCGGCCGAGGTAAGCGCGAGCGAAAGAGGAGGGCTCAGCGGGCGCGGGGCCGCGCGGGGTCAGACGGACGCGGCCCCGGTGGAGCGGCGTGGGCGAAGAGGGCACAGTGAGCAGGGGCGCGACTTGGTGGTGCGGGGCGCGGCCGTCGTGGGTGGGCGGTGCTTGTGGTCCGGCCGGGGCACGGCCACGCGCAGAGGCGCGTTCTAGGGCGCGTAGGGAATGGACGGCAACGGCAGGGCGGGGTGACGGAGGGGATGAGCTCACGAGCGGTGTAGTTGTACGGGGCGGCGAGGCTCGTGGGGGCGGCTCAGGGCGAGGCGTGGACGGGGCAGTCCGGCGATGGAGACGACAGAGGAGGTCCAGCGACAGGGTGGGGAGCCGGCATCGGGGCGCAGTCCTCGGCCCGATCCCGATCTGGATCGGGGGGAGAGGCAGAGGGAGAGGCGGGTCGGGAGGAGTGGGGGAGAGGGGCTAGGGTTTCGGGCGCCCAACGAGGGTTAGTAGAGGACGCGGCTGGGCCGCCCTGGCGGCCCGGTAGCCAGCTGGGCCAAGGCCCAGCAAGGGGGGTTGCCCCCTTTGTTTTTTTGTTTTGTCTTTTCCGTTATTTATTTATTATTCTTTTTTGTTTTATTAAATTTTAGTTTTTATAAAATACAAAAGTTGTACCTAAAATAGTATTAATATTTATGCCACTACCACAATTAACTTGGCACCTAAAATAAAATAGTTTGTAATTGTTTATTATTTTAAAAGCATTTAAATAATTGTTTTTCCTACTGTTTTATTCATTTTGGAGTATTGAAACATTTTATAGAAGTGTGGTTTCTCCACCATAATTACCTATGCAATATCTGGCACAACCCGAACATTTTAATTTTAATATTTGAAAACCTTTACTATTTAACTTCATTTTGAATTTGAATTTGAATCTGTTTCGAACCAACGCGAGTTTAACAACAGTAACTGAGGTGACGTGTCATCGTTAGCAGAGGTTCACTGTAGCTTAATTATCTGGGCGTTACAATAATGGCATTAACATCAACTAAAGTCATGACCTCTTCAAACCCACTTTCATAAAAAATTTCATAAGATTGAACACTCTCCAAATATGTGGGATTCTTTTTACCTAAAGTTGAAACTCTTTCAAACCCACTTTCAATATTATTGCAAACCTTATTATCAATACCATATTCATCATGAGGCTTAAATAAATTTTCAAGATCATAAGAAGCATTATCACCCCAATCACGATCATTGCAATAAGTAGTGGATATAACACAATTGTCATCCCCAAGCTCGTAGTTTTGCATATTATTAGCACAATTGACATTAATAAAATTTATAATAACATCATTGCAATCATGCTTTTCATTGAAGGGGCTATCATGAATCACTTTATAATTTTTGTTGTTTAACAGTTCATCACAATCAGATTCATGATTTTCAAGCAAAACTTCATAGAGATAATCAACTGCACTCAACTCACTAGCAAGTGGTTCAACATAATTAGATCTTTTGAAAAGATTAGCAAGTGGATAAAGATCCATATGTGTTTACTTTTCATGTTCATTTCCTGTTTTTGGGTGTTGACATGAAGGCAATAAAACCAAGCAAACGAGCAAACAAGCAAAAAGAAAAACGGAAAATATTTTTGTGTTTTTGTGAAAACGTTTTAAAAGTCGGGGAGATGAAAATGAGAGGCAAATGGAAAATAATGTAAATGCAAGGAGATGAAAGTTTATGCGATGGTACTTCATAGATGTTGATGATGTCTCCCTTGTAACGGCGCCAGAAATTCTTCCTACTACTTGTGAGCTGTGTTGGGATTTCCCAGAAGAGGAGAGGATGATGTAGTATAGTAGAGATAAGTATTTCCCTCAGTTAAGAACCAAGGTTATCAATCTAGTAGAAAAGTCAATAATCATGACGTATCCAAGGAAATTATCATGTATATAGGCATCACGTCTGAGACAAGTAAACCGACTCCTGCTTGCAGATCTACTACTATTACTCCACACATCGACCGCTATCCATCATTCATCTAGAGTACTAAGTTCATAAAGAACGGAGTAACGCCTTAAGCAAGATGACATGATGTAGACAAAGTAAACTCAAGCAATACGAATAAACCCCATTGTTTTATCCTTAATGGAAACAACAGAATACGTGTCTTGTCCCCTTCTATCATTAGGATATAGATCACCGCAAGATTGAACCCATCACAAAACACCTCATCTATTGCAAGATAAATCAATCTAGTTGGCCAGACCAAATCAAAACATCGGAGAGAAATACAAAGCTATAATAATCATGCATAAGAGAGTTTAGAGAAGACTCAAATAATATTCATGGATAATCTGATCATAAACTCACAATTCATCGGATCCCAACAAACACACCGCAAAAAAAGATTACATCTAATAGATCTCCAAGAACATCAAGGAGAACATTGTATTGAAGATCAAAGATAGAGGAGAATCCATCTAGCTACTAGCTATGGACCCATAGGTCTGTTGTAAACTACTCACACATCATTGGAGGGGCAGCAAGGTTGATGTAGAAGCCCTCCATGATCGGTTCCCCCTCCGGCAGAGTGTCGGAAAAGGCCTCCAGATGGTATCTCGCGAGAACAGAAACTTGCGGCAACGGAAAAAGTGTTTTGGGTGGCTCTCCGTTGGTTTCCCGATTTTAGAGAATTTATAGAGGCGGAATTAGGTCAAACAGAGCAAAGGTGGGCCCACGAGGCACCAGGGCATGCCCTGGTGGCTCATGGCCACCTCCTTCGCCTTTTGACTTTCTCTTGAAGATTCTAAGGTCTCTTATGTCCAGAAAAAATCATCAAAAAGTTTCGTGGCATTTGGACTTTGTTTGGTGCTGATTTCCTAGAAAACCAAAAAAGCAAAAAATAGCAACTGACACCTTGCACTAAGTTAATAGGTTAGTCCCAAAAAAGATATATAATTTCATATGAAACATCCAAGATTGATACTATAATAGCATTGAAAAATCAAAAATCAAAGATACATTGGAGACGTATCATTTATCACAACGGAAAAAATTAACAAGGGTGTGGAGTCCCATTAATGCCAATAGCAAGTTGAGTGTAGAATGTAACCCTATACCGTACTCTTACTCACCATAGAAATATTTGCAACATGATAAGTTGCAGCGATGTAGGTCAATACATTGAATGTACCGACAAGATCACAATAAGAAAAGTAGATGATAAAACTATTCTATGTGCAATATGGCTTTTTGGCTCTGTGCCTGGGTTTTTGCGTAAAAGCCAGTTTTATTTTCCCTACAACAAAGGATAATCATGGAACCTTCACTACTGAGTTATCTACTATGACATGGTTTCGCCAACAGATGTCTCATAGCCTTATCACTTGCCCACAATTACTTATCAATCCGGTGTTGAGAGTTCTGAGCTAGATCCAAGTCCAGAGGCTCAAATTTTCCGTAACCACGGACACGAACAATCGATTAGGTTTTAACTCTGCAGAGTGTTGTGCACTTTACCCACAAGATTCGATCCCACTTTTTACGTTCCCGCACTTCATGGTGTTTGAAAACAAGATGACTGAAACATGGTATTTCAAAGAGTTTTCCTAACAACTGTTAGTGCCCATCCAAACCTACCTTCCGTCTACATCTGCTAGCACTGAACTAGTCAAAGTTACTATGATGATCAACCAAGCCAGAGCCCATAATGACTTGTGGCTGCACAGGTAAGCTTCCGGGCATGAAGTATTCTTTCATCTCTTTGAGTCTGGGTGAAGCTTTCCGCACAATGTCATGGCGCTTCTCCATGCATCTCGGGTCATCCACTGGTTGCTCCAGGCTGCCCATCAAACCATCCTCCACCTAGTAGTGTGTATTGAATTCTTGTCTCGAGTCTTGAAGTCTTGAGGTCTTGAAGATGCAGGCCTTGAAGATGCCATCATGAAGTTGTCATCATTGACGTAGAGTCCTCCTTCTCACACCACTCACGAACACTCATACCATCCCATCTACAATAGCACAACATTAAAATAACTAACATTCCTGGGGCTTTAGTAACAGGGGTGTGGGTTCCTACCTCATGCTTCTACTCAACTACAAGACTCAATATAACTACTGGAGGGATTGATAAAATGGTGACACTAAATGCAATAAAAATCATAGGTATGAACATATGGTCAAAGTGAACTTGCGTGGTATTACTTGACGAAGATTATTACGCTCTCAGAAAATGTCTTGGTAGAACTATTCGTCACTCCGATGAAATCTATAGTAAAAAAGCATGGCATTCATATAAGCATTCAATCTTGCACTCAATGCTAGCTATCAATAAATAAAAGCAACAAGGAAAATCAATAGGAAAAACCAAATCAAAAAGAAACTTCAAAGAAAACTATAAAGAAACTACTAAAGAAAATTCTATGACACCCAAAAAATAGTTTTGTCCTAAATAAAACTTAACAACAAGTAAAACACTAAACTAATAAGTTAACAGACAAGAAATAAAGTTTTTATTAAAATAACAGAAAGAATTTTACTTAAAGGTTTCTATGCAAAAAGAATCAACCTCAAAGCTATTATAAAACTCTAGTTATGGACTATACTAGTTTTAATACAAAACAAAAGGAAAAAATAATAAAATTATTTTAACTAACAAATAAAAGTGACTACAATTGACTAACAGAAACAAAAACAATTTGTCAAAAGTGAAAAAAGAAATAATTTTAAAAAAATAAAAACACTAAGTAATATGTAAAACAACCGTATAAGCAAAACAATACTATTTTTGCGAAAACCCAAATTTAAATTACCCTAAAAATAAAATACTAAATACTACTGGATAAACAATCCTACTACTGACTAGGAGCAAAAATAATTAATTAAAATCTATTTTAAACTCAAGATATTCATGAACTAGTGTTTGAAGCAAATTCATGCAAATTCAAATTTAAACTACTCAAATTTGAAAACTAATTGAACTAATAGAAACTACAATAAATTATAAAACTAAGGCAAAAAGAATCACTCAAATTGGACTTAAAACTTAAAAGATATTGCAAATATATAATCAGAACTAATTATGTAAATTAGAAACAAAAACAGAAAACCTAAAAGTCTACTGAACGGATTGATGCTACGTAGCACATCCCGATTGGCTACGGTGGGAGACCGAAATAGCAAAGTAGACGGGCTACGAAACTTAAAAGAAAACATTTCAGCGTAAAAAAAATAAAACACGCGATCTAATCGGGGTCGTTGGTCCTAGATCTGACGGTGAGGGTGCTTTGCCGGTGCTTACATCAAGGGGGGCGAGGTTCGGCGAGGCTTCGGTGGTGGCGGCAGCTCAGGGTTGATGGGGAAGGGGGATCCGGTGGTCCTCAGGCTATGGGGAGTTCACGAGACGGCGCAGGCGAGTGCGGCGAGGAGAGTGGTGGCTTCGGTTGGTGCTGGGGAGGAGTGTAGCGAGCAGAGGGAGCGATGGCGTGCAGTGGCAGCAAAGAAGTCCGGCGAGCAATCAGGATGGCATGGGCATGCGCGCGTGAGAGAGAGAGAGATTCAGGGGGAACGGGTGTGGGATGGGTAGGAGGGGCGAGGGGTGTCCGAACGACAAGGATGAAGGATCTCGAGGTGGCGGCGGCGAATCTCCGGTGAAAAAAGAGGGGGAGGCGCAAGGAGGAAGGTGAGCGCCAGGGCATTTTGGCGATCAGCAGGTCCCACATGTTAGAGAGAGAGAAGGGGGATCGGATCAGCCGACCGGATCCTTAGTGTAACACCCCCAGTATCAAGCTATAGTAACCCCCTAATGATTCCATGTCATCAAATTAACAAAGCCAAATTGCCATTGATAAAAATCAAAGCCATTTTCAAATTTAATATAAAGTGAGAACAATATTTTTTCAAACATGAAAACTAAAATATTCATCATGTGTCAAGTAATCATTTGTTAATATTGGTGGTGAACCAACATTTTTAAATGGTATTTAAATGCCCTAAACTAATTAAAACAGTGCCTAAAATAATAATTTAAATGCTTTTTTAAATAATAAAAGTTGCAAAATATTTTATTCTAATGCTAAACTAATTGTGGCACTAGCTTAAATTATAATAATATATTAGGTGCTAGATTTATATTTTATAAAACTAAAATAAAAAGAAGCTAAAATAGAAAACACGAAAAAAGTAAAAATATGAAGAAAAAAGGGAAACCCCCTATCCCCTGGGTCTCTAGGCCCAGCTGGCAAATCCGGCCAAACTTCCCCTCTCCTCTCCTTCCCCTGTTCACCCCGGGCGCCATGGACATTGCCCGCGCGTCCATTGCCGGATCGCCCACGTGGCCGCCATTCGGTCACCACCTGGTGCCTACAAGGCGACGCCCGACGCCGCTCTAAACCCTAGCTACTCCCCGCTTATCCTCTGTTCCCCCTGTGCCTCGAGCTCCTCCGTCCACGCCGCGTCGGGTCAAGGCTGCCCCGGCCGATCTCCTTCGCCGGCGCCTCCCAAGTCCCCTGACCTTGCCATCGCCCCCTCCCGGTGAGCCGCACCTGCCTCCCCGTTCCTCAGAATTGATGTCGTAGGCGCCGTCCACGTGCACCCCCCTTGCGTCCGAGCTCGCAACGAGCGTGTGGCCGTCGCGCTCGTCAACACGCCCCCGCGCTTGTGGTCGCGCTCGCTCCTGTGCCCGCTCACTCCATCGCTGGACGCGCTCGCCACATCCCGCAGCCATGCCCTGTAGGCACCGCCCCCTGCATCCCCCGCGCTCCGGCTGGCCCCCCTGCATTGTGCGCGCCCGCGCACAGCCGCGTCGCCCCTGCCCGCCACTACTAGCTGCTGCCTTTGCCGCTGCCGCGTCATCGCTGCCGCTGGTCGTCGCTCCACTCATTGCCCGCCCTGCTCGCCGCTCGCCCTACTCGCCACTTGACTGCACTGCCGTGTTGCTCTGTTGCTCGCCTGCGGCACTGCTGTCTCGCGCCGCCGCCACCTATAGCTCTGCCGATCACGCCCGCCTTCGACGCGCCGCACCCAACCGAGCTAGCAACTGCCTGCCGCGGCCTATGCCTCCTCCCGCACTCGCCCATGCCCGGCTTTTGCCGCGACTGCACGCCGTCGCCGTCATCGATCTCGGCCAGCCCCGCACCCACTGTCACCTTTCCTCGGCGCGGGCCGTCGCCCTCTCCCTGTAGCCGCTCTCGATTGACCAAATGGTCGCCGGAGCCGCGAGTCCGACAATCCCCCGTCGCCTTTGTATGCTGCCGCCAGCGGGTGGGCCCGACCAATTAGATTAGGTGCTAACCACCGTCTAATTAACCCCTAACCCGCTGACTGACACAGGGCCCCGCATGTTTAATTAAGAGCTAAAATAACGGTTAAGTTAAACTATCTAAACTGACAAGTGGGGCCGTTTTACTATTCCTTTGGATAAGATATGTTGACTATGCTCTGCTCACTTAGCACTAGGGTCCACCAGCCATCCTCTGCTGACTGGACCCTGGCCGAGTCAACAGGCCCCACTTGTCAACCTCTAATGCCACTGATGTGTACAGTTATCTGTGTACACTTAGCAAATAATATTTAATTTATTTTCAAATAAAATCAATTCCAGAAAATTAGAAAATCTTTTAAAACTTTGAAAATCATATAAATTAAACCGTAACCTGGATGAAAATAATTCATATATGAAAAATAATTAGAAAAAATATAACGAATCTGAATACGCCATCTGCATACCCGTCACATGCCCCCATCATAGCGAACATGGAACCTTCCCCTCTGGATCTCTGTCCGAAAACTGCCAAACGCTGGGAAAATATTCCCGGATATTTTCTCGCTTCGTGTGTATTGCGTAGCGCTACGTTAGATCACCCCTAGCACCATGAATTGCCATGTTATGCTTTGTGATGCTTTTGGTTGCTTTGTTATTTATTATGTTCCCCCTCTGTTACTTCTTTTCCGGTAGACCCCCGAGACCGTTGTTGATCCGATGATCGACTACTTCACCGTCGAGGGTCAGTATCTGTCTGCAAAGCTTCCAGGCAAGCAAACCCCCTTGATAATTCCGACATCGCCCATTCCATTCTCTCTCTCCTGCTTGCATTAGATTTTGCTACTGTACTTGATTGCTCCTATTCTAATGCATAGCCTGCTTTTGTAACCTGCTCTTGTACCTTACCTACTTATCCTAAATTGCTTAGTATAGGTTGGATAGTGATCCATGAATGGCCCCTCACCTTGTCCTTGTTGCCCCGCTGGATTACCAGGTGACTCGATCAACGTGATCGACATCCAGGGCCCGACACATCACCTCACCCCCTTTGGTTGTAAGACTCTGCAGAGCTACTATCGAGTGTCGAGGGTGATACCTCGTAATGCACTACTGATGATAACTCTATAGTATAGCTAATCTGTCGTGGTCTATCGAGGGTGATTCCTCCTTCACCACTCCTGATGACGACTCTGTCGTGCAACCCCTCAAGTGTGAACCATCAAGGGTGATTCCTCCTTAGTTCACCTTGACGATTACATCAGGTGGATTCAATTGAGGGCGATTCCTTGGATTCCCCCTTGGTGTTTTGGACACATAGTTACTTTGACTTTACCACAGAACCATGTTGAAGTCGGGTCAACCCTGAGGGGTACCCGCGAGTTGATGTCTAGTCGGGTTGACCGGGAGGGTACCCGCGAGATTTCTACGTGGCACGGACGGGCATTCCGGGCCCTTGCCGTAAGTCCACGAGACGGGGCGACGGGGTCACAAGATAGTGAGTCTCTGCTTGTCACCGCACACTCCCAAGACATTAACGGTTTGGGTATTTGATATGAGTTGGTCTTTTGACCTATACGCACTAACCACCACACGGGAACAGATATGGGCACTCGGCGTTGTATGTATCAGTCGAAGCTCTTCGGACGTCAGCGATTGAGCGGCGTGCGTCCAGGTGGCCCGCATAAGCACCTGCCTTGTATAAGGAGGTTGCCAGGACTGACATTGGCCTCCCTCGCAATGTGCAGGAGTGTAAAGGGCGATGGGCCCAAGACCCCTGCGCGCTTAGGATATAGACCGACGTGCTGGCCTCTCTGTTGAGCCTAGGTAGGGCTACGACGTGTTGATCTTTCGAGGCCGGGCATGACCCAAGAAAGTATGTCCGGCCAGAGTGATCGAGCGTGTTGGGTAATGTGGTGCACCCTTGTAGGGAAGTTTATCTATTCGAATAGCCGTGTTCACGGTAATACGATGACTTGGAGTTGTATCCCTATCTATACAACTAGAACTCGTTACTGGAGATGATAATTGGATATGATGGCTCCGAGATTGCTTTCTCACAGGGAGTCGAGGAAGGATCTCTGGGCATGTTCACTACAACATACTTGCTAAATATAATATGCTATTCTTTATTCTTCTAAATGTTGCAAGATGCTTGAAGATGCTAGTCTTCGATAGGCCAGGCCTTCCCCTTCTATTCTGGCATTTCTACAGTTTAGCCCACAGATACAGCCCCTTCCTTTGGTACTGATGCATACTTAGCATAGTTCTGATGTAAGTCTTGCGAGTACTTTGGATGAGTACTCACGGCTGCTTTGCTACCTCTTTTTCCCCTATGCCCAATTGATGTGATCAGATGACGGATGCCAGGAGCCTGATGCTACCATCGATGACAACTACTACTACCCTGAGGGTGCGTACTACTACCTGGAGGCCGCCGACGACCAGGAGTGGTTAGGAGGCTCCCAGGCAGGAGGCCTTGCCTTTTCGATCATCGTTGAAGTTTGTGCCAGCCTTCTTAAGGCAGACTTGTTTAACTTATGTCTTTACTCAGATATTGTTGCTTTCACTCACCCGTTTGTATTCGAGCCTATGTATTCAAGCCCTCGATGCCCCTGGCTTGTAATATAAAGCTTGTATGACTTTAATTTGTGTCTAGAGTTGTGTTGTGATATCTTATCTTGAGTCCCTGATCTTGATCGTACACATTTGCGTGTATGATTAGTGTACGATTGAATCGGGGGCGTCACACATAGGGACTCGGTCGCGCGCGAGTGCTGGGCCAGATTTGGCTAAATGGGCCATGTCGCGGGTTTCCTTTAAAAAATTCCTACTTTTAATTTTGACAGAAAAAAGGAAAATGGAGAAAATGAAAAAGAATGTATATAGACAATATATATATATATATCAAAATATTCAGAAAAATAAATCCTAAAACATGAACTATTTTTCGAGTCAAATAAAATCAACAAAAATTCAATAATGCAAACAGTGCTACTGTTGCATTTAAAGTTCAGAAAAAAATATTTTAAAATACCAATATGATTTCAAATTCATTTTCTCCCAATTTTTCATTGAAGGGAATCATTTTACCCTTATTTCCACATATTTTATTTTTTGGAGAAAAATAATTTGAATAAAAATCAAATAATTCCTAAGTGGTTTTGAATTTGAATTTCAAACCACTTCCAAATCATTTCGTTTTTCCTTATTCAAATATATTTCAAATGCCTCTAATTTTTTTAAAAGTGTCATATTACTTCTCTCATTTGAATAACTTTGAGAGAATTTGAAATTTCAAATTTCAAATAACTTCAAAAGGAAGGTGGGTTTCAAATAACTTCAAAGGGGCTTTTCAAATTGTTTCTTTTAAACTTCCAACTCATCTTTGAAGAAGTCATTTTATCTACCATCATGAAAATCATTGATTTGCATAAAGTTTTATGAATTTGAATTGCTTCCAAAAGGAATTCGCTTTTCAAAACCACTTTTCATTTCTTTAAATGGAAGAAGTCTTATTATCTTCACTCTAGGGTTTTGTGGTGAAATGAATTTGCATTCATGGAGATCATAAAGAAAGCATGAAAGTTTGGGAAAGTCCTTTTATTCCCTCTCATTCAACTTTCAAAAACTTTAAAATTTCACTCAATTTCACACAATCATTCACACAACAATCAAACAACGATCAGAACTATTTATTTAATATAAGATTCCAAAATTTAGACTTTTGGGATGTTACATTTACGGAGATTTATTTAGGAATATATGTGATTTTTGGAAAGAAGAATCAATGCAATGCGGTGTCCGAGGTGGCCACAAGGCGACGTGGCACGACTAGGGGGTAGGCCGCACCGTGTTGCCTTGTGACTCCCTCGTAAGTCGATTGCAGCCCTTCTTTCGCCACAAGAAAGATAATTTCCGGATAAAAATCCCCTCAAAATTTCAGGCCGATCGGGGTTACGGATCTCCGAGAATATAAAAAATGATGAAGGGGTCCGAAAACAAACGCGAAACAAAAGAGAAACGGAGATACAGAGAGAGAGATCCAATCACGGAGAGGCTCCTGCCCTCCGGGAGCCATCATAGCCAAGGACCATATGGGAAATCCTCCTTCCATCTAGGGGGAAGGCTAAGGAAGAAGGAGGAGGGGGGCTCTACCCCCCTTTGTCCATGTGGCGCCGGAACGTCACCGGGGCAATCATCGTGTGACGGCGATCTACACTAGCAACTTCGTCATCTTCATCAACACCTCCATATCCTACCCTCATCTATATTCAGCGGTCCACTCTCCCGTAACCCGTTGTATCCCCTCTTGAACATGGTGCTTTATGCTTCATACTATTATCCAATGATATGTTGCCATCCTATGATGTTTGAGTAGATTTTTGTTGTTCTCTGGGTGATTGGTGAATTGCTATGATTGGTTTAAATTGCTTGTGGTTATGTTGTTGTCCTTTGGTGCCCATCATATGAACGCGTGTGTTGATCACACCATAGGGTTAGTTATATGTTGATAGTACTATGTGTTGGAGGGCAAGAGTGATAGAAGCTTCTTCCTACCATAGAAATTGATTCATACGGGATTGAAGGGGGGCCAATATATCTTAATGCTATGGTTGGGTTTTACCTTAATGAATTTTGGTAGTTACGGATGCTTGCTAATAGTTCCAATCATAAGTGCATAGAATCCCAAGTAAGGGATGACATGCTAGCTATGGCCTCTCCCACATAAAAACTTGTTATCGGTCTGGTCACGTATCCAATTTCTTAGGGACAATTCCGCAAGTCCTACCACCACTTTTCCGCACTTGCTATACTAACTTAATTGTTCTTTTAGTAAAACAACACCTAACTTATAATTTCACATTCTTTATTATCTTGCAAACCTGTCCCTTTATAGCTACAAAGTACCTCTACTTTTATTCTTGTTGTAGGTAAAGCGAACTTGAAGTGTGCATAGAGTTTTATTGGTGGTTAGTAGAACTTGAAGGGAATATTAATTCTACCTTTAGCTCCTGGTTGGGTTCGACACTCTTACTTATCGAGAAAGGCTACAATTGATCCGCTATACTTGTGGGTTATCATCAATTGTCTAGCACGCCTGCCCACCGGCCACGTGTCGTGAGAGCCCTGCGAGCGCAGGACCGCTGTGCCACGCGTAGGTGGTGCGGTAGCTTGCTGTCGAAGGCTGGCTGAGTGCGCACCAGCTGTGGATAGCCATTGCCGGGTGGGATCATTCCTGGGTCTTGGTTATCCGTCTTTGCCAGACGTCTTGGTTGGATACTTGCTGAACTTTGCGGGCATCGGAGGAGGATGCAACATTTGTTATACAAAGATATGCATGCCACCACCGTCCCAAAGCTCTCTTGATGGATCTTCGCACTGATACTCTTCTTCACGAAGATCTGCATACCACCATCAAGGAGGAAGGTGGCACGCATCTCTTCTCTTCTTCTTGAACTTGGTCCATGGCAACCGTGAGGCACACCGTGGGTGCGTGATGCACCTGTCACGACACCGACATATTTCCTCGACTCCAATTTCACCATTGTTTCTTATAGATCAATCTTACCCGCCCCCCTTCAAATTGACTCCACATCTCATCCCAAAATCATGGTATCGTATGGTATTAATTTTATTATCATCTTTTTTTTGTTTTTATGATTCACCTTTCCCTCCGCTATTTCATCCCACTCATATGTGAAGTAGAAAGCAGATATTTAGAGGAAAAGTCAAAACTACCTGAGTAATCTGATGAAGAAACTTGCTCAGGCCTGTCGGAATCGTCTCCAGCCAGCGGCTGCCAGCCAGAGAGCGACCTACTGTGCGTGAGAGAGGGCCCGAAGGCAGTCCGAGAAGCGGGGATAAGCCATCGCCTCCTTCGCCCGACGTGGACTTGTTGGTTCCTCGCCGGATATCTGGATCAACATCGCCATCGTCCCTGACGCAGGCGACAGAAGACTAAAAAATGTGTGACTGGAATGCTACCCACTTGTACTACTTGACTAGATCCACCGAATCCACCTCCAGCATCTCCCAGAGGACCACCGCAATGGCCGGTTGTGGCTAGAAGTTGTGGAAGCAACGCGCCATCTCCTCATTCCTTTGCCCCTCCCGAATCACGTACACCTCGTCGTACATCAGACACTCCGTCGGGAGCCATGCATCAATCTCACGCAGCCGCGCCAACATCCCCCCCCCCGCGCGATCCTCACCATCTTCGCCTCCCTCCTGGACATCTTCCCCCGGATTGGAAGAGAGATCTATTGGGCAACATAGTAGAAAACAAAAAGTCGCCCTACGATCAACCAGGAGCACTATGAAGATGTGATGAACGGTTTGGATCAGATATTGTTACCGACTCCGAGTTGCAGCGGAAGTAGACGATGAAGGAAATATGACCTAGAGGCAATAATAAAGTTGTTATTTTACATTTCCTTATATCATGATAAATTTTTATTATTCATGGTAGAATTGTATTAACCAGAAACTTGATACATGTGTGGATACATAGACAAAACACCATGTCCCTAGTAAGCATCTACTAGACTTGCTCGTTAATCAAAGATGGTTAAGTTTCCTAACCATAGACATGTGTTGTCATTTGATGAACGGGATCACATCATTAGGAGAATGATGTGATAGACAAGACCCATCCGTTAGCTTACCATATTGATCGTTTAGTTTTATTGCTATTGCTTTCTTCAAGTCAAATACATATTCCTTCGACTATGAGATTATGCACTCCCAGATACTGAAGGAATACCTTGTGTGCTATCAAACATCACAACGTAACTGGGTGATTATAAAGATGCTCTACAGGTATCTCTGAAGGTGTTTGTTGGGTTGGCATAGATCGAGATTAGGATTTGTCACTCCGAGTATCAGAGAGATATCTCTGGGCCCTCTCATTAATGCCATCATAAGAAGCCTTGCAAGCAAAGTGACTAATGAGTTCGTTACAAGATGATGTATTAAGGAACGAGTAAAGAGACTTGCCGGCAACGAGATTGAACTAGGTATGTGGATACCGATGATCGAATCTCGGGCAAGTAACAAACCGATGGACAAAGGGAATGAAGTATGTTGTTATGCGGTTTGACCGATAAAGATCTTCGTAGAATATGTAGGAGCCAATATGAGCATCTAGGTTCCGCTATTGGTTATTGACCAGAAATGTGTCTCAGTCATGTCTACATAGTTCTCGAACCCGTAGGTCCGCAGGCTTAACGTTTGATGACGATTTAGTATTATATGAGTTATGTGATTTGGTGACCGAATGTTTTTTAGAGTCCCGGATGAGATCACGAACATGACGAGGAGTCTCGAAATGGTCGAGAGGTGAAGATTGATATATAGGACGATGCTATTCGGACATCGGAAGTGTTCCGGAGGGAATCGAGTACTTATCGGGTCACCGGAAGGTGTTTCGGCTACCCCCGGCAATCCTATGGGCCATATGGGCCTTTTGAAGGAACACACCAACTAGTTTTTGCACGTGCAGAATACTCGGGGTAAACATGACGAGCCTAGCATATGCAGATATGGCCTCGGAACACTGGAGACCGAAAGGTCGAACGTGAATCATATAGTAGATATGATCAACATAGAGATGTTCACCATTGATGACTACTCCATCTCACGTGATGATCCGACATGGTTTAGTTGATTTGGATAACGTATCATTTAGATGACTTGAGGGATGTCTATCTAAGTGGGAGTTCTTAATTAATTTGATTAATTGAACTTAATTTATCATGAACTTAGTCCTGACAGTATTTGCATATCTATGTTGTAGATCAATAGCTCGCGATATAGCTCCTATATATTTTTGATATGTTCCTCGTGAAAAGTTGAAAGATGATAGTAGCAATGATGCGGACTGGGTCCGTGATCTGAGAATTATCATGTTTGCTGCACAAAAGAATTATGTACTTGATGCACCGCTAGGTGACTCATACGTCTCCAACGTATCTATAATTTTTGATTGTTCCATGTTGTTATATTATCAATATTGGATGTTTTATAATCATTTTATAGTCATTTTATATCATTTTTTGGTACTAACCTATTGACATAGTGCCAAGTGCCAGTTGCTGTTTTCTGCATGTTTTCTACATCGCAGGAAATCAATATCAGACGGAGTCCAAATGCAACGAAACTTCATGAAGATTTTTTATGGACCAGAAGACACATAATGGGCCCGAGCTGCACCTGGGGGGTGCTCCGAGGAGAGCACAACCCACCAGGGCGCGCCAGGAGGCCCAGGCACGCCCTGGTGGGTTGTGCCCACCTCGGGTGCCCCCCGGACCGCCTCTTTGCTCTATAAATACCCCAATATTCCCAAAACCCTAGGGGAGCCGACGAAATATTCATCCAGGCGCCGCAGAGTCCAGAACCACCAGATCCAATCTAGACACCATCTCGGATGGGGTTCACCAACTCCATTGGTGCCTCTCCGATGATGCGTGAGTAGTTCTTTGTAGACCTTCGGGTCCGTAGTTAGTAGCTAGATGGCTTCCTCTCTCTCGCTGAATTCACAATACAATGGTCTCTTGGAGATCCATATGATGTAACTCTTTTTGCGGTGTGTTTGTTGGGATCTGATGAACTTTGAGTTTATGATCAGTTATATCTTTTTATATCCATGAAAGTTATTTGAGTTTATTTGATCTCTTATATGCATGATTTCTTATAGCCTTGTATTTCTTCTCCGATATTTGGGTTTTGTTTGGCCAACTGGATCTATTTATCTTGCAATGGGAAGAGGTGCTTTGTAGTGGGTTCGATCTTACGGTGCTTGATCCCAATGACAGAAGGGGAACCGACACGTATGTATTGTTGCTACTAAGGATAAACCGATGGGGTCTATCTCTACATAGATAGATCTTGTCTACATCATGTCATCGTTCTTATTGCATTACTCCATTTCTCCATGAACTTAATACACTAGATGCATGCTGGATAGCGGTCGATGTATGGAGTAATAGTAGTAGATGCAGGTAGGAGTCGGTCTACTAATCTTGGACGTGATGCCTATGTAATGATCATTGCCTGGATATCGTCATGATTATTTGAAGTTCTATCAATTGCCCAACAGTAATTTGTTCACCCACCGTTTGCTATTTTCTCGAGAGAAGCCACTAGTGAAACCTCCGGCCCCCGGGTCTCTTTCTCATATATTTGCCTTTGCGATTTGCTTTTCCTTTGCATTTATTTTCAGATCTATTAAACCAAAAATACAAAAAAAAACTTGCTGCAATTTATTCTTATTTATTTTGTTTGGCATTCGATCTATCAATCTACTACAATTTATCTCACGTCTGTTTGCTTATCTTGAGGCGCCGTACCGGAGGGGATTGACAACCCCTTTAACACGTCTGTCGGTGTGGAACGTCAGCTATGGGATCACAAGAATCCCTAATACGGTTGCCGGGGCTCGGGGTTGCGAGAAGAGCAGGGTTAGTAGCCAGCACAAGGATCGTTTACCCAGGTTCGGGCCGCGAGGATGCGTAAAACCCTAGTCCTGCTTTGATGGGTGTATTTCAGAGAGTTCTTGAGCTCTCGAACTAGCTGTGGTCAGTGCGTGGTTCGAAAGAGCCGAATCCTTCTCCAGTGTGCCATGGGCCTCCTTTTATAGTCGAAAGGGGCTGCCACAGTGGCACACAGGAGGTGGAAAGGCGTACAGTGCCCTGAGCTTATCGTTCGTATTACAGGACAAGACGCATTTAATGCGTAGCTTAGGTGTCCCCTTGCTTTATTGGGGACGGGGGCGAGGCCCGTCCCGTCCGTCGCCGCTCGTCCTCGCATTGACACGCGCCCTGGCCAGTGAGGCGTGTGGTGCCATGCAGGCTGGCAGGCAGCTGAGGTGGCGCAGTGGTGGAGCCTTCACGAAGATCTGCATGCCGCCACGCAGGCGCTCGATGAGTTGGCCTGGGAGCTGCTTGTTGCCACGCAGGTGCCCGCCCAGCTGGTTGGGCTGGCAGCTGCATGTGAACGACGGTGGAAGTTTGGTTGGCATGGGCCTGGCAGTGGCCCTGCTGGCGTCCTTGGTGAGGGCCTTGCCGGGTGGCCCGGCAAGGGTCTTGCCGTGTGGCCCGGCAAGGGTCTTGCCATGGCGCGCTGTCGTCCCCGGCAAGGGCCTTGCCGGGGGTCTGGTGGTCTTCCTCGGCAATGATCTTGCCGAGGATCGTCGTCTTCTGATCCTCATCTGATCTTGAATATGTCTTCACAAAGATCTGCATGCCACCATGGAGGTGCCTCCCGAGCCCTGGCCCAACGTGGATGATGGCTTCGGGGACCGTGGGCTCAAGGGTGGCTCGCTCTGTTGGTGTGGGACGAGCTGTCCCGGCAAGGATCTTTCCAGGGCTGCTGAGGCTGCCCCGGCAAGGGTCTTGCTGGGGGAACCTGCTTCGTCCCTTTGCTCTTTGTGGTCTTGGCCTTGGCGTTGCTCTTATTTTCTTGGGCTTTGGTCTTACCTTGGTCACCTCCCCTGTTCTGCTTGGCGTGACCGTAGGCGCGGCTCCGACTGCCCGTGCACAGGTATAGGGGTACAAAAACGCATCCCACTTTTTGTACACCGACAGGAGCCCCCGGGCCCGGGCCACACATAAGCGCGACACGTTGTTGGGCCAGGCCCAAAATCGGTGCGCAGGCAGGCGGGGCGGTTTTTACCACGGTAAAACTTTTCACGCGTGGCGGTTCCCACGACCCGCGCATGCAGCGCGGCGTGGAGGGGTGTGCGTGACGTGGGCGGCATGCCTGGGGCGGTTTCCACACGCATGCGTCACATCGCAGTAAAGAGGCGGCTCGTGCCTTCCCCGTAAAAAGAGGGAGGCATGGAGGCGTGGCTCATTTACTGAACGGGGTCGGGGCGCGGTCTTCAAGGCGTCCACTCCCCACGATCACGGGGTGGGGAGAGGTCGCTTCGCCTGTCCCCTCGGTTTCTGCGCGTCCGCCATGTGTCCTCCATGCACCTGGGGTGCAAGCGGTGGAGGCGGGAAACCGGGCCGTCGCTGGTTGGGGCAGCGGGTCGGTCCTGATTCCCTGCGCCTCTGATGGCTGGATTGGCCGAGCAGGGCGGCCGAGCCCTGTCCCCGCCTCCTTATAAAGAGGGGGAAGGGGGGACGGCGTCCCGCACTCTTCCGTCGTCTATCTACTCTCGCTTATGCTTCTTCCTTCCACTCGCCATGGAGAAGGGGAATCCTGGTCCCTCGACGGTGGCGGCGAGGGTCGCCGCTCGACAGCGCGTCCCTCCTCCTCCTGAGCCCGCGGTGGTGGAGCCGGCCGCGAGGGGAAGGGGGAGGGGGCGAGGCCGTGGGCGAGGCCTGGGCAGAGGTCGTAGTGCTCGGGGAAGAGGAGGACGGGGCGGCGCGCCGGCTTCGCCCCGGCCAATGATGCCTTTTCCAATGGAAGGCCGTGTTGGAGACCAGCCCCGTGAGTTCTTCATCAGGCTGCGCCGGCCTCCGCGTCGCCGTCTCGTCTTCCCGCCCCGTTCGCTCGGGAGATGGAGCGTGACCCGCCCCAATCCCTCAGATTGCACATGCGGGTTGTGGGAATGGGGGCACGCGGGTCGACGTTGACTTCCCGGCTCCTCGGGTCATGTACCTCTGTCGTGGGTGGACGACGTTCGCTCGTATCCACAGCCTGAAGGCGGGGCTCGTCCTCTACTTCAAATTAATGGAGGACGGCCTGCTCTCCGTCAAGGTCTTCGGCGACTTCGGGACTCGCCTGAAGTGCTGCGTGGAGAGCTCCTCCGATGGAGATTCAGACGATGAAAGCTCTTCCTCGAGCGAAAGTGATGAGGAGGACACCGGGGCAGACGGCGGGGACGAGTCCGACTAGGCGTCGGACGCCCCGCGCCTGGGCCGTGCGGCAGCAGCAACAACTGCACCTGGCCGCTCCTCTGGCATTGTTTTGCCGGGGGCGGAGCCAGCTCCTTGAACTTCTCGGGGCCGTCTCCTTGGGCGGCTGGCATCGGGAGGCTGCGGAAGAGGAAGAGGGCGGGCGGCAAGGCCGTCAACTTGGAGTACGCGGGCACCGATGCCTTCGTCGCGTATTGCCGGTCCTGCCACCTCGTCTTCCAGCTCCTTTCCCGGCACCGTCATCACCGGCCCGCCCCTGGGCGGTCACCGAGGTGTTCTCTTGGTGCTTTCTGTTGCTCGTAGCTCGCCTAGGCGCCCCTTTTGCTCTCTCGCCTCCATGACCTGCCTCCTGAGGAGAGGGACAAGAAAAGGATCACGGGCATCTTATCTCTCTTCTTTAGTTTGTAAGCCTGCGGGCCTTTGTTAAATTCAGAACTCGTAATCCCCTTGCTCATGTTTTTCATTCCGTATGAACTGTACCTGTATGGGATGTTTTTAATGAAAAAGGGATGGTTGCCGGGTTTTTCGTTCATGGGTAGACCCCGTGACAAGGAGCGAATCCTTGTTATTATTTAAGATAAACGTTTTTAGCCCGGCAACAGGCCTTGCCGTCCCCCCACTCCACTTGACCATTCGCGCGCTCTTGGCGGAGGCAGGGATGAAGTCGGCTTTAGGCTCCTCGTTCTACCTCCTTGCCGCCGCGGCTACAACCAAATCCGGACCCAGGAAGATCCCTAGGTATAGGAAAAAGGGGAGCACGGCAGCCTAGAGATAAAAACGAGGTTTCACATGCCCCAGTTCCGTTCCGAAATGCATGACAGAGGATGAAAGACTTATCTGGATCTGCAGCCCCCGGCAATCTCATCTTGCCGCGGTTGGACCCTTCTGCTTGCATTCCCCGGCAACTCTGGTTTGCTGGGGTCGGGACGCCAGTCCGTTTCCTTTCTTCCAAGTATCTCGGCAGAAGTGCTCATGTGCCCTGTGAACCAAAGGAGGACAGAAGAGAAAACAGATAGACGCGCACTCGACCTCTAAGCTAGGGGTTAGTCGCTGCTGAGCACTATCAACCCTAACCAAGGAAGAGACTCGACCTAGCATGCATGCTATGACTTAGGGCGCCAGTGCTTCATTTATTTATGCTCAGGGTCTGCGCCTGGCTTTGTACAAAGGGTTACATGCCTTGTCGGCAAAGCTTGTACAAAAGGTGGCTTGCCGGGAGGCCCGGCAAGCCGCGCCTTATGGGTAAAAACTTGCGAAGATGCTCGATGTTCCAGGAGTTGCTCACTGGGATGGCATCTTCGGTCTCCAGGCGGACTGCGTTGGGCCTGGTGACTCGTATTACCCGATAAGGGCCTTCCTACTTCGGCGTCAACTTGTTGGCATTCTTGGCCGACTGAACGCGCCGAAGAACAAGGTCGCCTTCCTCAAAGCTTCGGGCATGAACCTTGCGGCTATGGTAGCGGCGCAAGGCTTGTTGGTAGCGCGTTGCTCTCACAGCCGCCCGAAGACGATCTTCCTCAAGGAGTGTCGCGTCATCTTGGCACAACTGCTCTTGCTCAAGCTCATCATAAGCGAGCACTCGAGGTGACCCATATATGAGTTCCGTGGGGAGAACTGCTTCTGCCCCGTAGATCAGGGCAAAATGTGTCTGGCTAGTGGCTCGATTTGGCGTCGTCCTGATCGACCAAAGAACTGCCGGCAATTCATCAATCCAGCACCTTCCGCTCTCGCGCAGCTTGTCAAAAGTCTTTGTCCTTAGGCCCCGCAACACTTCAGCATTCGCCCTCTCCGCTTGGCCGTTGCTCAGTGGGTGTGCCGCGGAAGCAAAACAGACCTTGCTGCCGAGGTCTTGAATGTATTGCATGAAGGTGTGGCTCGTGAACTGCGTGCTGTTCTCGGTGATGACTCTATTTGGCACACCAAAATGGCAGACCAGTCCTTTGAAAAACTTGAAAGCTGACTGAGCAGTCACCTTTCTCACTGCTTCCACCTCCGGCCACTTCGTGAACTTGTCAATTGCAACGTACAAGTACTCAAAGCCCCCGACGGCGCGGGGGAAAGGGCCCAGTATGTCGAGCCCCCAGACCGAGAATGGCCCGGAGAGAGGGATTGTTTGAAGGGCTTGGGCTGGTTGATGAAGCTTTTTTGAATGGAACTGACACGCTTCACACTTGGTTACTAGTGCCGTCGCATCCTGGAGGGCGGTGGGCCAGAAGAAACCTTGCCGGAACGCCTTTCCGGCAAGGTCCCTCGACCCTATGTGGGAGCCACATATGCCTCCATGTATCTCCGCCAACAGCTCCAGTCCTTCCTCCCGGGGGATGCAGTTCAATTTCTCGCCGTTCGGCCTTCTCCTGTACAGGACGTCATCGACGAACTGGCACAGGGCGGACCGACGGGCTACTTTCTCCGCTTCTTCCTGCTCCTCAGGAAGCTCCCCTGTTTGGAGGAATCGGACGGTATGCTGCGCCCACGCCGGAGCCTGGGGCTCGACGGCAAGGACCAAAGGCATTTCTTCCGCCATGGGAGCGGCTGTCTCTACGGCTAGGGCTTGACGCCCTGCCGGAGGCAGCTGCTCTTGGGCAGGCTCAGCGTCCGCGGCAGCAACCTTGCCGGCAGCCCCAGAGGGCTCGGTAGGAAAGTACTTGCCGGGACCCGACTTCCTTCGCTTGTTCGGCCCCGTTGATGGTTTGACGGATGGTTGAGTTAGCCGGAGAAAAAAGGTACCCGGTTCCACAGGTAGGTTGAATGCGGCATGCTTTGACAGGTAATTGGCGGTCTCGTTCTCCATTCGGGGGACGTGCTCCGCTTGGATACCATCAAAGCGCTCCTCCAGCTTCCTCACTTCATCTATGTAAGCTTCCATCAATGGGCTCTGGTAATCCTTGTTGACCTGCCTGACAACAAGCTGCGAGTCTCCCCTGACGATGATCTTCTTACCCTGAGGTCTACCGCGATCCTGAGTCCGGCAAGCAATCCCTCGTACTCAACAGTGTTGTTGGTGGACATCTCTTGGGGAAGTGCATCTGGATCACGTACTTGAGGTGCTCCCCGGTAGGTGCGACAAGCAGCACACCGGCACCGGCGCCTTGCAGCGAGAAAGCCCCATCAAAGTACATGACCCAGTCGCGATCTTGCTCCTTGCCGGGGAGAGTGGTCTCCTGGATTTCTTCGTCAGGCGTTGAGGTCCATTCTGGAATGAACTCCGCCAAGACTCTGCTCTGAATTGTCGAGGTACTTTCAAACTTCAAACCGAAACTTGATAACTCCAAGGCCCACTCCACAATCCTCCCGGTTGCATCTGGGTTATGCAGTATCCGTTGCAACGGGAGGCGGGTGACGACAGTGATCTCGTGGGCTTGGAAGTAATGATGCAGATTCCTCGAGGCCATAAGGAGGCCGAAGAGCAATTTCTGCACACCGGAGTACCTCGATCTAGCTCCCTGCAAGAGGGATCTGACAAAGTAAACCGGGTGCTGCATCATTTCCTTCTTCTGCACCACCTCTCTTGACTGCGCGGACACTGCCTCGGTGGCACCAGACTCTCCCGGGGGCCTTGCCTTGCCGGCACCAGGCCCTGCCGGGGGAATCTTGGGCTTGCCATCCGCTGGTTCTGCCGCCGTCACTGCCTCCTCGTTAACCTCCCTCTGCGCCACTAGCGCGAATCTGACCACTTGATTCGTCGCCGCCAGATACAGCAGCAACGACTCTTGTGGTTTAGGCGCAACCAGTATTGGTGTGGAGGAAAGGTATATCTTCAAATCCTGTAATGCCGCCTCGGCTTCTGGGGTCCACTCCATTGGGCCTGCCTTCTTCAAGATTTTGAAGAAAGGAAGGGCGCGCTCGGCGGACTTGGAGATGAATCGGCTCATGGCGGCAACGCAGCCGGTGAGCCGACGCACATCTTTGATCCACTTGGGTGCCTCAATCTGCTCAATAGCCTTGATTTTGTCTGGGTTTGCCTCGATCCCGCGCTGCGACACAAAGAATCTGAGATGCTTGTCGGATGGAACACTGAAGACACACTTCTCAGGGTTCAGCTTGAGGTTTATCTTGCGCAGGTTGGCAAATGTCTCTTCTAGATCTTGCACAAGAGTTGGTCCGTCTTTGGTTTTGACCACTATGTCATCCACGTAGGCCTCCATATTTCTATGGAGCTGAGGTTCAAAACAAATTTGGACTGCTCTTGCAAATGTTGAGCCAGTGCTCTTCAACCCGAAAGGAATCCGTAAAAAGCAATACGTACCACATGGGGTGATGAACGCTGTCTTTTCTTCATCCTCTCTTGTCATGAAGATCTGGTGGTAACCCGAGTAGGCGTCGAGGAATGATAACAGATCACACCCGGCTGTGGATTCAATAATCTGGTCGATGCGCGGCAACGGGAAGGGGTCCTTTGGACAAGCTTTATTGATATCTGTGTAATCAATACACAATCTCCACTTCCCATTCGCCTTGCGCACCACTACCGGATTGGCCAACCACGTCGGGTGGAGCACTCCTCTCACCAACCCTGCCGCTTCCAGCTTCCTGATCTCCTCTATGATGAACTCCTGCCTCTCCAGAGCCTGCTTTCTGACCTTCTGCTTGACGGGCCACGCATGGGGGCAGACAGCTAGGTGGTGCTCAATCACCTCCCTGGGAACACCGGGGATGTCGGATGCTTGCCATGCAAACACGTCGACATTCGCCCGCAGGAAGGTGACGAGCGCGCCTTCCTATTTGCTGCCGAGGGTGGAGCCTATGGTGAAGGCCCCTCCCGTGCCATCCTCCCTGGCGGACACCTTCTTGGTCTGCGGTGGCTCGGCTCTGGATCTCTTGCTCTTACCGGTAGAGCTCTCTGGCACGTCCTCGACGGCAGCACAACACTCCGAAGAGGTGCGCTTGCCGGAGTGGGTGCAAGAGGTCTTGCCGGGCTTCTTCTTCCCTCCCGGGGCTTCAGCGGCAGGAGCAGGCGCCTTGGTGGCAGCTGCTGCAACTGCTTCCCGGTAGAGTTGGTCGGCGCAAATCAGCGCGTCCTTCTTGTCGGAGGGGACGGAGATGATGGTCAACGGCCCAGGCATCTTTAGCATGTTGTAGGCGTAGTGTGACGCCGCCATGAACTTGGCTAGCGCTGGGCGGCCGAGGATCCCGTTGTAGGGCAAGGGGATCTCGGCCACGTCGAAGACGATCCTCTCCGTCCTGTAGTTCAACTCTCCTCCAAATGTCACGGGCAGTGTGACCTTTCCCTTTGGCTGGCTCCTCCCCGGATTGACCCCTTGAAACGTGCCCATTTCCTCGAGGTCTCCGTCAGGGATTTGCAACCTTTTGATCACGACAGGCGAGATCAGATTCAGGCCGGCCCCACCGTCAACCAACATCTTGTTAACCCTGAGGTTGCGTATCATTGGTGAGACCAACAATGGCAAACACCCGACCGCGGTAGTGCGGCCAGGGTGGTCCTCGGCGTCAAAGATGAGGAGTGTGCTGGACCACTTCAACGGCTTCTGAGCGTCGAATCACGGCTCTGTTGCTGTAATCTCACGCGCCCACTGCTTAAGCTGGCGGTGAGAGGTATGCAGTGAGGCGCCGCCATCAACACACATGGCCTCCATAGCCTTCTGGAACCCTTGCTCACACGACTCGTCGTCCTCGTCGTGATCATCATCTTCTTGTTTCTTGTCACGGCCCCGGGCGGGCCTCTCTTGCTGGTTGTCCTTGCCGGGGTGGCTTCCTTGGCTGCCACGCTTCTTGCCGGATCCCTCAACACCGTCCTGGTCCTTCTCCTTGTCCCGCCTCTTGTACTCGGCCTTTTGCTTCTCAGCAAGCAGCTTGACTTGTCGGCAGTTCTGGAGGTCGTGGCCCTTGGTGCGGTGGATCTTGCAGTATTGCTTGCCGGAGCTTCCTGGCTTGTCGGTAGCCGCAAAGGCTCGGCAGGCGGCGCACCCGGCAATCTCCTTGTCGGGGGCGCCTGCCTTGACCTTCTTGCCGGCACCGATGTCGTTAGATCCCTCAACGGCAAGCACGGCCTTGGCTTTGCGTTTCCTGTTGCGACGCCGGCCCTTCTTCGTCGGGGTAGCGGCGTCTTCATCGGTAGAGTCGGTTTCCGCGCCGGCGTCTTCGCCGGGGTACTTCCTTCCCTCTTCAGCCCAGGCGCACCTATCGGCCAGAATGTAGAGCTCGGCCACATCCTTAACCTTGGTCATCACCAGCACCTCGCGCATCTTGCGATTGCGCACGTTCTGGTGGAAAGCGCTAATCACAGCGGCGGGATGAACGTCGGGGATGTTGTACTGCACCCGGCTGAACATCTGGATATACTTGCGCAGGGTTTCCCCTTCTTTCTAGGGAATGATGTGCAGATCACTGGCCTAGCCATGAGCTTGGTGGCCTCCTGTGAAGGTGCTAACGAACTCATGGCACAGATCCGACCAAGAAGAAATGGGATCCACAGGCAAGTGCATCAACCAAGACATCACATTGGGCTTGAGCGCCAGCGGGAAATAGTTGGCAAGCACCTTGTCATCGCGAGCCCCAGCAGCCTGCATCGCGATGGTGTAGATGCTGAGGAACTCGGACGGATGGGTCTTGCCAGTGCACTTCTCGCCGACGTCGGGCTTGAACGTGCGGTGGGACGGCCACTAGAACTGCCGCAGCTCACGAGTAAAGGCCGGGCAGTCCACCTCGTAAGGTAGGCCGCCAGAGCCCCCCGGTGCCGGGTGGTCCATAGCGGGTCCCGCCCGCTTGTCCGACTGGCGGCGCGTTTCACGCCAGCGCTCGACGGTGGTTCGAGCGTCTTCGTGAGCTTGTTCCCGAAGGACCTGGCACTGGTCGTGGAGGGTCTGCGGGTCGGACGACGCTATGGAGATGTTATCACAAGCGTCGTCACGACGGGCCGACGCCCGTGGCGGCTGGTGAGGAGGAGGAGAGTGCACCGTGGCCGCAACTCCACGGGTCCTCCCAGCGCCAGCATGCGGTGGCTCGGTGGAGCGCCGACCCAAGGGTCCCGCCGGTCGCGGATCGTCTTTGTTGGCGACGGTGACGAGGCTCCGGATGGTGGCCCTCCACTCGTCAAGCTTCTTCGCAGCAGGAGGGAAGTCGAGGAGCAGCTGCGCGCGCGCCAAAGCTTCTGCTGGCGTGGGCGGCGGTGACAGCTACATGGATCGCGGCACGCTTCGACTTCTAACTACGTTAGAAGGAGCTCCGTTACGACCCAGCGGTTGCGTGCCATTTTTGCCAGCGCTTCGGCGGGCGTGCTGAACCCCTTCATCCTGCGGACGACGCACGGGGCTCTTCCCACGGCGGTGCTCAGGGTCACCAACGTGGTGACGCTGCTCGGCGCGCACACCATGGGAAGAGCGCGCAGTGGTCGCCGGTGTGGGTGTCCTGGAGATCGCTGCGCCGCCCGGAGGTGGCACAACGACACCCCTGGAGGGCCCCCCGCCGCCTGCGGGGGGCCCATCTCCGTCTTTGGATCCGGCGACGTGTGGCCTGTCGTCTGGTGCGCGAACGATGCTGCTCGCCAGGCTATGACTACCAGGGCGATGCTGGTGCTCGCGGACCGCGGCCCGGGTCCTGTCTGCGATCGGTCCACTGCTCACCCGCACCGGCACGGGCCGTTCAGCTCCCAACGAGCCGACCGCTGTGGCCGTCTTCTTCTTAGGAGCCATGGCGACGAAGAACTGCTAGGCTGATTACCAGACCAGATTCTCACAACTATGCATGCCCCCTGCCTGGCGTGCCAAAGATGTCGGTGTGGAACGACACCTATGGGATCACAAGAATCCCTACTACGGTTGCCGGGGCGTGGGGTTGTGAGAAGAGCAGGGTTAGTAGCCAACACAAGGATCATTTACCCAGGTTCAGGCCGCGAGGATGCATAAAACCCTAGTCCTGCTTTGGTGGGTGTATTTCAGAGAGTTCTTGAGCTCTCGAACTAGCTGTGGTCAGTGCGTGGTTCGAAAGAGCCGAATCCTTCTCCAGTATGCCATGGGCCTCCTTTTATAGTCGAAAGGGGCTGCCACAGTGGCACACAAGAGGTGGAAAGGCGTACATTGCCCTGAGCTTATCGCTCGTATTACAGGACAAGACGCATTTAATGCGTAGCTTAGGTGTCCCCTTGCTTTATTGGGGACGGGGGCGAGGCCCGTCCCGTTCGTCGCTGCTCCTCCTCGCTTTGACACGCGCCCTGGCCAGTGAGGTGTGTGGTGCCGTGCAGGTAGGCAGGCAGCTGAGGTGGCGCAGTGGCGGAGCCTTCACGAAGATCTGCATGCCGCCACGCTGGTGCTCGATGAGTTGGCCTGGGAGCTGCATGTTGCCACGCAGGTGCCCGCCCAGCTGGTTGGGCTGGCAACTCCATGTGAACGGCGGTGGAAGTTTGGTTGGCTTGGGATTGGTGGTGGCCCTACTGGCGTCCTTGGTGAGGGCCTTGCCGGGTGGCCCGACAAGGGTCTTGCCGTGTGGCCCGGCAAGGGTCTTCCTGTGGCGCGCTGTGGTCCCCGGCAAGGGCCTTGCCGGGGATCTGGTGGTCTTCCTCGGCAAGGATCTTGCCGAGGATCGTCGTCTTCTGATCCTCATCTGATCTTGAATATGTCTTCACAAAGATCTGCATGCCACCACGGAGGTGCCTCCCGAGCCCTGGCCCAACGTGGATGATGGCGTCGGGGACCGTGGGCTCAAGGGTGGCTCGCTCTGTTGGTGTGGGGCGAGCTGTCCCGGCAAGGATCTTGCCAGGGCTGCCGAGGCTCCCCCGGCAAGGGTCTTGCCGGGGGAACCTCCTTCGTCCCTTTGCTCTTTGTGGTCTTGGCCTTGGCGTTGCTCTTATTATCTTGGGCTTCGGTCTTACCTTGGCTCATCTCCCTTGTTCTGCTTGGCGTGACCGTAGGCGCGGCTCCGACTTCCCATGCACAGGTATAGGGGTACAAAAACGCATCCCTCTTTTTGTACACCGACAACGTCGGGTTGCGAGGATTTGTTATCTGTGTGCAGGGGCTGTTTACGTTGTGTTGCTTGGTTCTCCTACTAGTTCGATAACCTTGGTTTCATATCTGAGGGAAATACCTACCGCCGCTGTGCTGCATCATCCCTTCCTCTTTGGGGAAATACCGACGTAGCTTCAAGCGACAACAAAAGGAATTTATGGCGCCTTTGCCGGGGAGGATCTTCTACATATACCAGGTTCCTAATCACAAATCTCATCTCCTCGCAATTTACATTATTTGCCATTTGCCCCTCGTTTCCCTCTCCCCCACTTCACAAAAATTTGTCATTTTATTCGCCTCTCTTTTTCGTTCGCCGTTTTCTCGTCAGATCTATACTTTGCTTGCAATCATGAGTGATTTCAGTATGGCACCAACAGATGATGGCCTAACTCCTAAGATTGGACGTATAGTCAATCTGGATGCTAAAACTTTTATCTTGGGTCAAGGGAATGTTATGGGAAAAGAACGTATCCAAGCATTTTTCAATTGTGTGGGAAATTTGAGTCTTGATGATGCTCCCATACTTAAAACTACTAGATCTTATGCGGATGCTATTTCAGCGCTAGTTCTGAAACTTGAAAGTAAATTTATTCGTACCCATCCTACTTTGCAAAGATTGTTTTTTGAGCTTCCCGTTATAAAGAATCCTAGGGATAAAAAGTTGGCCACTCTCGTTCTTATGAATGAGTTTGACTACATAATATGGGAAGCTAGGGAAATCCTTGATTTTTATGGTATGAATCGTGAAAAACCGGTGATAGATGAGATTCTTTACAATAGTGACCATGCTTTAAGACATTTGCTTGGGGATAATAAAATCTTTGATGAAAGTCTTAAAAAGGAAGTCCCCGTTTTAGATATAATCCAACAAGTTTTCAATAATGTTAATCAACATTACTCTTGGATTATTGCGGGAAATCAAAGAGGTCATGATGAAACCAACTTAGGATTGCTAAGGTTTCGATGGATAATATGTTTTATGTTGTGTTTACAAAACCCCATGATGAAAATACCCCTAAGAAAATTAAGATGAAGGATGACAAAACTTAGATCCTTGCTTTATGCCTAGCTAAGGGCGTAAAACTATAGCGCTTGTTGGGAGGCAACCCAATGAATAAAATTTATTTTTGCTTTTTGCTTTCTGTTCTTGAGTGTTAGCACAATTATTCTACTTTTATGATTGTGTTTGTTGTGTTTTAATTAGTGTTTGTGCCAAGTAGAACCTATAGGATCTTCTTGGGTGATAGTTGTTTGATCTTGCTGAAAAAACAGAAACTTTTGCGCTCACGAAAACAATTCTTATTTTTTACCAGAGCGTGATAAAATGCCAATTCTTTTTGAAGAAGATTAATATACAAATTTCTCAGGTCATACTATTTTTTCAGAATTTTTCGAGTTCCAGAAGTTTTCTAACTATTCAGATTACTACAGACTATTCTGTTTTGACAGATTCTGTTTTCTTTGTGTTGTGTGCTTATTTTGATGGCTCTATGGTTTTCTTTGATGAGTTTTTGCCATAGAAAAGTTGGAATACAGTAGATATAATGCAAAAACAAAATATGAATTGGTTTGGTACAGTACTTATAGTAGTGATTTGCTTTCTTTTACTAACGGATCTCACGAAGGTTTTCTTGAGTTTTGTGTGATTGAAGTTTTCAAGTTTTGGGTTAGCTTACGATGGATGAAGGAATAGGGAGTAGAAGAGCCTAAGCTTGCGGATGCCCCGGCATCCCAATCTATTATCCAAAAATGAGGAACCAACTAAGCTTGGGGATGCCCCCGAGTGGCATCCCCTCTTTCTTCTAACGACCATCGGTATTTTACTTGAAGCTATATTTTTATTTGTCACATAATATGTGTTTTTCTTGGAGCGTCTTGTATGATATGAGTCTTTGCTTGTTTTATTTTGTGTTTTAAGTCCTGATCCCTTGCTGGGAACACCTATTTGGGAGAGCCAAAATTATGTCATGACTTGTTAGAATTGCTCTCTATGCTTCACTTAAATTTTTATGAGCTATGGACTTGCTCTAGTGCTTCACTTATATCTTTTTGAGCACGGTGTGCTTAGTATTTTTGAAGAAATGCTATCTTGCTTCACTTGGATTTATTTGAGTGTTAATAAAATTTTCAAGAAATTCTCTCTTGCTTCACTTAAATTAGTTTGAGAGAAAGAAAAAAATTATGATCATGATCTTCACTTATATTTGTTTGAGGTTATGAAAAGAAACACATGAAAATTAGTCCCAAAGTGATAGATATCCAATAAGGATATAATAAAAACTTTCATGAAGATCATTGGACAAAATAAACTTGATTCTTAGTAATAGTTTTGAGATATGATGATGCGATATGTGAGTTATGTTGATGAGTAATTATGCTTTAGTAAGAATATTGGTGTTGAGGTTTGTGAATCCCCATGCAAGCACGAAAGTCAATAGTCATGCTGTAACGCCCACGATGCGGCTATATCTCTCACGTGTCGAGGCACGACTTAGAGGCATAACCGCATTGTAGGTTTTGTCGCAAGAAGGGTCATCTTCACACAATCCCATGTAATGAACAAGAATGGGATAAAGAGTTGGCTTACAATCGCCACTTCACACAATACATAAATAAATTCATACATCATTCAAGATACACACATAGACCGACTACGGTCAAATCCAAATGAAAAGAAGATAACCCCAAATGCTAGGTCCCCGATCGTCCCAACTGGGCTCCACTACTGATCATCAGGAAAACGAAACATAGTAACGACCAAGGTCCTCGTCGAACTCCCACTTGAGTTCGGTTGCGTCACCTGCACTGGTATCATCGGCACCTGCAACTGTTTTCGTAGAATCTGTGAGTCACGAGGACTCAGCAATCTCACACCCGCGAGATCAAGACTATTTAAGCTTATGGGTAGGAAAGGGTAGTGAGGTGGAGCTGCAGCAAGCACTAGCATGTATGGTGGCTAACATACGCAAATAAGAGCGAGAAGAGAAGCAACGCAACGGGCGTGAAGCTACAAGTGATCAAGAAGTGATCCTGAAACTACTTACGCACAACCATAACACAAGAACCGTGTTCACTTCCCGGACTCTGCCGAGAAGAGACCATCACGGCTACACACGTGGTTGATGTATTTTAATTAAGTCAAGTGTCAAGTTCTCTACAACCGGACATTAACAAATTCCCATCTGCCTCATAACCGCGGGCACGGCTTTCGAAAGATAATACCCTGCAGGGGTGTCCCAACTTAGCCCATTATAAGCTCTCATGGTCAATGAAGGATAAACCTTCTCCCGGGAAGACCCGATCAGTCTCGGAATCCCGGTTTACAAGACATTTCGACAATGGTAAAACAAGACTAGCAAGACCACCCGACTGTGCCGACAAATCCCGATAGGAGCTGCACATATCTCATTCTCAGGGCACACCGGATAAGCAAAGCGTACAGGTACCAACGTAACCCAAGTTGCCATGGGACGGTCCCGCACGGTGCTCTAGTTTGGACCAACACTCAGAGGAGCACTGGCCCAGGGGGGTTAAAATAAAGATGACCCTCGGGCTCGCGAAAACCCAAGGGAAAAAGGCTTAGGTAGGCAAATGTAAAACCAAGGTTGGGCCTTGCTGGAGGAGTTTTATTCAAAGCGAACTATCAAGGGGGTCCCATAAATCACCCAACCGTGTAAGGAACGCAAAATCAAGGAACATAACACCGGTATGACGGAAACTAGGGCGGCAAGAGTGGAACAAAACACCAGGCATAAGGCCGAGCCTTCCACCCTTGACCAAATATATAGATGCATTAATTAAATAAGAGATATTGTGATATGCCAAAATATCCATGTTCCAACATGGAACCAACTTCAACTTCACCTGCAACTAGCAACGCTATAAGAAGGGTTGAGCAAAAGCGGTAACTTAGCCAAACAACGGTTTGCTAGGAAAGGATGGTTAGAGGCTTGACATGGCAACATGGGAGGCACGATATAGCAAGTGGTAGGTAGCGCAGCATAGCAATAGAATGAACAACTAGCAAGCAAAGATAGAGTGATTTTGAGGGTATGGTCATCTTGCCTGAGATCCCGCAAGGAAGAAGAACAAGTCCATGAAGAAGACAAACGGACGTAGTCGAACGAATCCTCACAATCGCAACGTTACCGGAACTACCAAGGAGAAGCGCAACCGGAAAGAAGCAAACATCATGGTAAACAACCATCACATAAACATGGCATGATGCACAATCAAGTATGATGCATGTCCGGTTTAAAAAGGCATGGCAAAGCAAAGTGCACAAACAAAACTACAAGTTAAGTGGAGCTCAATATGCAACGAGTTGCATATTGACGAAACACCACATCAATTGTTTAGTTCTCTCTCGGTTATGTACCCAACAATATTAAATGTTGATTAACATGGCAAGAGGTGAAGCATAAGTAAACTAACTATTTAGGCAAGTTTAAATGAGGCCAGAACAACAAATAACAATTCCGGAACATCCTCATATGCATATTTTGGAATTGGTACTGTTCTGCCCTAAACCATATTTTAATGATGTTAATCAGCAAAAAAAGTGCACCATGTTAATCTATGCATTTTTCTACCCCATTTACATATAAAGAAGACTTAAATCTGAGCTACGGTTATTTAGTTATGAAATAAAACATTTTAGCATGGCATTTATGCAAAATTAAACAAACAGCAAGTTTAAACATTTTAACATGGATGAAAACAGCATAACATGAAACTAGACAGAAATCTAAGCATTTTTCATATATAATGTTTTTACATATGATGCACTGTTAAAAAGTTATTATATGCATGATGTTTGAGGGTTTTTCTGTAAAACTGCAGTTCTCTGGATAATGCTAAAATCGCAGACATGAAAAAAAACACTACGTGGGCCAAAACTGCTGGGCGGCTAGGCTGCTCACCATGGGCCAAGGCCCAGGCGGTGGAGAGGTAGGCCGGGACGGACTGGGCCGCGCGGGGACGTGGCTGGCGACGCGGGACGAGCGGAAGCAGAGGAGTGGTCAACGCGGCTGCGCGACTGCAGCCTCCTCCTCTCGAACAGATGCAGGAGCGGGACTTGGTGGCGCCAGGCGACGACGGGCGCGGGACAGGTCGATCCGGGGCGGCAACTCCAGATCCAGGCGCGAGGAAGGCCGCCGGTGGCTTGGGCTTCAGGCTCCTGTCCATGGGCATGTAAGAGAGAGAGATGTGAGGAACAGAGGGAAGCACGGGGAGGAAGGGAGAGACAGGGGAGGAGAGGAGCGGGACGAGGCCGGTCGTTGCCGGGGCGCCTGGTCTCGGGTCGCCGGCGCATGGTGACGGAGACGAGACGCTCCTGCGCGAGCAGACGAGGAGCTCGACACATGGGCTCGGGCGCTCGCTCGTGGCTGACTTCGGTAGCAGGGAAGGAAGGCGTGAGGAAGCAGGGAGCTCAGGGACGGCAGCGGAGGAGGCATGGGTTCGGCGCGGCTCCGGGCGGGAACCGGCCGTAACGGGCGGATCCGGCGGCTGGGCGGCGGAGTGAAGAAGGTTCGATGGAGGAGGCGATGGTGGCGTCCTCATGGTGCTGGTTCGGTGGCGTCGGTGTTCCTGTGAAGCAGAGAGAGAGAGAGACACAGACGAGGTGAGCCGCGGGAAGAAGAGCGATGACGAAGGAGAAGGAAAGAGGAGGGCAGGGAGGAGAAGGAAGCAAGGGCAGTGCGGGGCACTCATCTTCTCGTCGGGGATTCGCCGGAGCGGCGAGGCAAGGTCGGGGCCGGCAAGGAGGCGGCGGCGCGGAGCTGCTAGTGGCGGAGGAGCTCGGGCATGAGCTCCTGCTCGGGGAAGACGACGGGAAGGCAGCAAAGGAGGTCGAGCTCAGGCGTGGATGTGCGAGGGGATCGAGGAGGGACATGGGGGAGCACTTTGTTGGATTGGATCGGGATGAGATCCCGAGGAAGACAGTGGCGGCGGCCGAGATGGGTCGATGGGACATGTCCCTAGATTTTAGGGTTGGTCTTTATATAGCAAGTGGATTTTTGGGTAGAGGTCTAATTGGACCCTCTGATTTAGATCGGGCGGTCGAGAAAAATAGGCTAGGGAAGCCCAAATAAGAATCCAGAGATATTTTGTAGATGTTAGGGGATGATCCGGACCCATTGTTCATGATAGAGCGGGTCGGGTTCGGGACAACTTCCGGGCGTGCACGAGGGGGTCAGTGCACTGTGCAGAGAGGGTCAAATGGTCGGACAACAAAAGAACGGTTGGACTGAGAAAGGTCAACGGAGGCGAGGAGGGACGCGGAAACTACGAACGGATGCAAACTTTATGAAATCATGCAGATGCAATGTGCATGATGCTATGATGAAATGCAACAAACAAATAAATAACAGAGCTGGCACGCAAAACATGAAAGGCATCTGGAGCGTCGGTCTCGGGGCGTTACAAGAATAGTTTTGAGATATGATGATGCGATATGTGAGTTATGTTGATGAGTAATTATGCTTTAGTAAGAATATTGGTGTTAAGGTTTGTGATTCCCCATGCAAGCACGAAAGTCAATAGTCATGCAATGAAGTTATATCCTACTTCTGGTGCATTATTCAGTGTTAATTATGCTTAATGCTCGCTTATGGGATTATCCATTTCTTGGTTGGTCGCTTCTCAATCTTTAGCTATCCTTCCTTTTGCACTAAGTATGATCTCTACTTGTGCATCCAAAATCCTTTAAACCAGTTTTGCCACATGAGTCCACTATATCTACCTATATGCAGTATTCTTTTGCTGTTCTAAGCAAATTTGCATGTGCCATCTCTAATTTTCAAAATAAACTTATCTTTTGTGTGCTCGTTTCGCGCGTGGAGCGGTGAGGGGTGGTTAATATTTTCCATGCTAGATGTGTTATTCTCACGATGAGTGTTTATTCACTTCTCATTGCACGAGAGTAAGGCAAAGGTATTAGGGATGCCCAGTCCCGAAATGAAAAATGAATTACTTTATGTTATCAAATAACAAATTCCTTGGAAAGTGTTGGTATGGAAGGCACCCGTGGATACGGCTAGCCATGGAAACTGAAAGTATGGTTGAAAAAGGAATAAACTTTATTTTCTGTTTGGGAACCGCCTATGATATATCTAGCATGGAAAGTGTTGGGAACTCTAAGTCTTTTTGTTGGTGGGAAGGATACACCTCCCAAAATGTTTTTATCTCTAAGTTTTTCGCTTTGAGCTCTGGCACCTCTACAAATCCCTACTTCCCTCTGTGAATGGCCTTTCTTTTACTTTATGCAATTTTTATTTCGAATTTGAGTCTCCATCTTCTCTTACAAAAGCACCAACTAGGAGGCAATATGATCGTACTTGAGTATTGGGTGTAGCTAATATGCGAGTGTGTTTCATGAATGGATCAATGATTGAGCATGATGGGCTAGGGATAACTTATTTTAGCGTTGATATTTTGCAAGACATGGTTGCTTGTTGATATGCTTGAGTATTTAAAGTATCGTGTCAAAACTAGACTATTGCTTTGAATCACATAAAAGTCCAAATGTCCATGCTATAAAGAAAAAAAATATGATATGACAAGTTAGGCAGCATTCCACATCAAAAATTCTTTTTTTATCACATACCTACTCGAGGACGAGTAGGAGTTAAGCTTGGGGATGCTGATACGTCTCCAACGTATCTATAATTTTTTATTGTTCCATGCTGTTATATTATCAATCTTGGATGTTTTATACTCATTTTATATCCATTTTATATCATTTTTTGGTACTAACCTATTGACATAGTGCCAAGTGCCAGTTGTTGTTTTCTGCATGTTTTTTACATCCCAGGAAATCAATATCAGACGGAGTCCAAATGCAACAAAACTTTGCGGAGATTTTTTATGGACCAGAAGACACATAATGGGCCCTAGCTGCGCCTGGGGGTGCTCCGAGGAGAGAACAACCCACCTCGGGTGCCCCTAGGACCGCCTCTTTGCTCTATAAATACCCCAATATTCCCAAAACCCTAGGGGAGTCGATGAAATATTCATCCAGCCGCCGCACAGTCCAGAACCACCAGATCCAATCTAGACACCATCTCGGATGGGGTTCACCACCTCCATTGGTGCCTCTCCGGTGATGCGCGAGTACTTCTTTGTAGACCTTCGGGTCGGTAGTTAGTAGCTAGATGGCTTCCTCTCTCTCGCTGAATTCTCAGTACAATGGTCTCTTGGAGATCCATATGATGTAACTCTTTTTGCGGTGTGTTTGTTGGGATCTGATAAACTTTGAGTTTATGATCAGTTATATCTTTTTATATCCATGAAAGTTATTTGAGTTTCTTTGATCTCTTATATGCATGATCTCTTATAGCCTCGTATTTCTTCTCCGATATTTGGGTTTTGTTTGGCCAACTTGATCTATTTATCTTGCAATGGGAAGAGGTGCTTTGTAGTGGGTTTGATCTTACGATGCTTGATCCCAGTGACAGAAGGGGAACCGACACGTATGTATCGTTGCTACTAACGATAAAATGATGGGGTCTATCTCTACATAGATAGATCTTGTCTACATCATGTCATCGTTCTTATTGCATTACTCCGTTTCTCCATGAACTTAATACACTAGATGCATGCTGTATAGCGGTCGAGTGGAGTAATAGTAGTAGATGCAGGCAGGAGCCAGTCTACTAATCTTGGACGTGATGCCTATGTAATGATCATTGCCTGGATATCGTCATGATTATTTGAAGTTCTATCAATTGCCCAACAGTAATTTGTTCACCCACCGTTTGCTATTTTTCTCGAGAGAAGCCACTAGTGAAACCTACGGCCCCTAGGTCTATTTCTCATATATTTGCCTTTGCGATCTACTTTTCCTTTGCATTTATTTTCAGATCTATTAAACTAAAAATACAAGAATACCTTGCTGCAATTTATTCTTATTTATTTTGTTTGGCGTTTGATCTATCAATCTACTACAATTTATCTCACGTCCGTTTACCTATCTTGAGGCGCCGTACCTGGAAGGGATTGACAACCCCTTTAACACGCTGGGGTGCGAGGATTTGTTATCTGTGTGCAGGGGCTGTTTACGTTGTGTTGCTTGGTTCTCCTACTAGTTCGATAAACTTGGTTTCATATCTGAGGGAAATACCTCCCGCCGCTGTGCTGCATCATCCCTTCCTCTTTGGGGAAATACCGACGTAGCTTCAAGCGACATTGGTGATAAACCTGTTGCAGGAGCAGATACAGACGTTATGAACGTTTTGCAAGCTCGATATGATGACTACTTCATAGTTTAGTGCGCCATGCTTTACGGCTTAGAACCGGGACTTCAAAAACATTTTGAATGCCGCTGAGCATATGAGATGTTCCAAGAGCTGAAATTGGTATTTCAGACTCATGCCCATGTCGAGAGGTATGATACCTCTGACAAGTACTTTGCCTACAAGATGGAGGAGAATAGCTTAATCAGTGAGCATGTGCTCAGAATGTCTGGGTACTACAATCACTTGAATCAAGTGGGAGTTAATCTTCCAGATAAGATAGTGATTGACAGAGTTCTCTAGTCACTATCACCAAGCTACTAGAACTTCGTGATGAACTATAATGTGCAAGGGATAATGGAAAAGATTCCTGAGCTCTTCGCGATGCTGAAATCAGCGAAGGTAGAAATCAACAAAGAGCATCAAGTGTTGATGGTTAACAAGACCACTAGTTTCAAGAAAAAGGGCAAAGGAAAAGAAAGGGGACTTCAAGAAGAATGACAAGCAAGTTGCCACTCCCGTGAAGAAGCCCCAAGCTAGACCTAAGCCTGATACTAAGTGCTTCTAGTGCAAAGGGACTGGTCACTAGAAGAGGAACTACCCTCAAATACTTGGCGGATAAGAAGGATGGCAAAGTGAACAAACGTATATTCGATATACATGTTATTGATGTGTACTTTACTAGTGTTCATAAGTAACTCCAGGGTATTTGATACCAGTCCAATTGCTAAGATTAGTAACTCAAAACAGGAGTTGCAAAATGAACAGAGACTAGTAAAGGGCGAGGTGACGATGTGTGATGGAAGTGATTCCAAGGTTGATAAGATCACCATCGCACACTCCCTCTACCTTCGGGATTAGTTTTGGACCTAAATAAATGTGATTTGGTGTTTGAGTTGAGCATGAACATGATTGGATCATGTTTATTGCAATACAGTTATTCATTTAAGTCAGAGAATAATTGTTGTTCTGTTTAAATGAGTAAAACCTTCTATGGTCATACACCCAATGTAAATGGTTTATTGAATCTCAATCATAGTGATACACATATTTATAATATTGATGTCAAAAGATGCAAAGTTGATAATGATAGTGCAACATATTTGTGGCACTACCGTTTAGGTCATATTGGTGTAAAGCGCATGAAGAAACTCCATACGGATGGATTTTTGGAATCACTTTATTATGAACCATTTGATACTTGTGAACCATGCCTCATGGGCAACATGACTAAAACTCTGTTCTTCGGAACAATGGAGCGATCCAGTGACTTATTGGAAATAATACATACCGATGTATGCGGTTCGATGGGTGTTGAGGCACGCGGCGGGTATCATTATTTTCTGACCTTCACAGATGATTTGAGCAGATATGGGTATATCTACTTAATGAAACACAAGTCTGAAACATTTGAAAAGTTCAAGGAATTTCAGAGTGAAGTGGAGAATCATCGTAACAAGAAAATAAAGTTTCTACGATCTGATCGTAGAGGTGAATATTTGAGTTACGAGTTTGGCCTTCATTTAAAAGAATGTGGAATAGTTTCACAACTCACACCACCTGGAACACCACAGCGTAATGGTGTGTTCGAACATCGTAACCATACTTTATTAGATATGATGCGATCTATGATGTCTCTTACCGATTTACCACTATCATTTTGGGGTTATGCATTAGAGACAGCTGCATTCACGTTAAATAGGGCACCGTCTAAATCCATTGAGACGACATCGTATGAACTGTGGTTTGGCAAGAAACCTAAGTTGTCGTTTCTTAAAGTTTGGGGTTGCAACACTTATGTCAAAAGGCTTCAGCCTGATAAGCTCGAACCCAAATCGGGAGAAGTGCATTTTCATAGAATACCCTAAGGAAACAATCGGGTACACCTTCTACCACATATCCGAAGGCAAGATCTTTGTTGCCGAGAATGGAACCTTTCTAGAGAAGGAGTTTCTCTCGAAAGAAGTGAATGGGAGGAAAGTAGAACTTGATGAGGTAATTGTACCTTCTCTCAAATTGGAAAGTAGCACACCAGTGAAATCTGTTCCCATGATGCCTACACCAACTAGAGAGGAAGCTAATGATGATGATCATGAAACTTCGGATCAAGTTACTACTGGACATCGTACGTCGAACAGAGCACGTTCCGCACCAGAGTGGAACGGTAATCATGTCCTGGAAGTCATGTTATTAGACCATGGCGAACCTATGAACTATGAAGAAGCTATGATGAATCCAGATTCCGATAGATGGCTTGAGGCCATGAAATCTGAGATAGGATCCATGTATGAGAACAAAGTGTGGACTTTAGTGGACTTGCCCAATGATCGGCAAGCCATTGAGAATAAATGGATCTTCAAGAGTTTCACGGGATATCCGCGGCCACCTATAGGACCAGGAGGCCCCTTGCTGGTTCGGCAAGGGGACGTCGCGTTGCACAAAGAGCAGACCAGCGCACGGCAGCACGGCAGAGAGCACACAAGCAATTTATCCAGGTTCGGGCCGCCGCGAGGCGTAAAACCCTACTCCTGCTTTGGTGGAATGATGGTGGAATGGAGGTGGTGAAGCGTAGTACACTTGCCCGGCAGGGGTTGCCGCAGGGCACACTACAAAAAAAAGACACATCTGTGACATTTTGGGCCGAACGAATTTTTTTTCTATCATACATATGACACTTCTATGACGATAATTGTGACAAAACCCGGTATCATCATAGATGTGGTGGGATCCTACTTCTATGACAAAAAATCATGACAGAAAATGGGCTTTTCGTCCTGGGCGGGCCGGAGACGCAGCTGCATGACATTCGTTGGGCCGTCCATGACGGAAAAAACCATGGTAGAAGCGAGGGCGAAGAAAATTTCGGGGAGTTCCCAGTTACGGTGGGAGGTCGGGGGCCGAGCGATGCGCGTTTCTCTCGTACACGTACGCGCGTGTGTGCGAGGCGTTGGCTCTAACTGAACCCGAGCAAGGCGTTGGGCTCTAACTGAACCCGAGCGATTGCACTGCAGGCTACGCGTTACTGAACCCGAGCGATCGATCGATGGCTATTAACTGAACCCGATCGAGTGATTCCTTCACTACTGCTGCTAACTGAAGTCGATCGATGCTACCTCTGGGATGAACAGTGAGCGTTGCGGGGGGGTTTGGATCAACAGTGAGCGGTGGCGTTGCCTCTGGATGAACGGGACCCCGTGGTGTGGTGGAGGGCTGAATGAACAGTAGACGGTGGAGGGGTGCCCGTGGAGGGGTGGTTGAACAGGACCCCGTTGTGTGGAGGGCTGGATGAACAGTAGACAGTGGAGGGGTGCCCGTGGAGGGGTGGTTGAACAGGACCCCGTGGTGTGGAGGGCTGGATGAATAGTAGACGGTGGAGGGGTGGTTGAACAGTAGCCGGTGGAGTAGCGCACGGTGGAAGCTGGATGAACAGGAGCCCGTGCAGGCTGGAGGAGGTCGACGGTAGCCCGTGGAGGCTGGAGGAGGTCGACGGTGGAGATGAACAGTATCCCGTGTAGTCCCGTTTTGCGGTACGCCACACCCCTCCCGATAAACAGGACCCCCGTTTCGACCGTAGGAGGTCCGTTTCGTCTGTTTTGCGGTACGCCACACCCCTCCCGATCAACAGGACCCCCGTTTCGACCGTAGGAGGTCCGTTTCCTCCGTTTTGCGGTACGCCACACCCCTCCCGATCAACAAGACCCCCGTTTTGACTGTAAGAGGTCTGTTTCCTCCGTTCTGCGGTACGCTAGGCCTCGTTTCCGTCGCCTGTTCCGTCCAAGCCCTCCCGATGAACACGACAACGCATTCCGTTCCGACCCAGCCGGTTGGCTCCCACGCGTTCCGTTGCCTCCCGATGAACACGACGCATTCCGTTGCCTCCCCATGAACATGACGCATTCCATTGCCTCCCCATGAACACGACGCATTCTGTTGCCTCCCCATGAGCACGACGACGACGCTGTTTCTCCGTTCCAACCCAGCCATATACACGAGCCCTGGCCGTACGTATGCGCGAGTAGGCATTCGAGACCCCGCCCGTATGTGCACATACGTGGCCGTATTTTCTTTCTTGCACCCTGGCCGCTGTACGTACGTGTACATGCTACGTGTGCGCCTCTACTACGACACGTACACGCCTCTACTACGACACGTGCGTGCCTCTACATCCACCAGTATATATGTACGTACACGTTCGCGAACAGAATGACAACGCTACGTACGCTTCGACCAGGTGGGTCCCGACTGTCAGGCACTTCCTTGCGTGCGAAGATGTAGCTGGTGGGTCCCAGCAGTCAGGGCGGGCGAATCGTTTTGTTTTTTTTGCCCGGACGCACTTCCTTGCGTGCGAAGGTGTAGCTGGTGGGTCCCAGCAGTCAGGGGGGAAACATTTTTTTCGCGAAATACGGTGGCCCGTCAGGTGGGTCCCCGCAGTCAGGTGGAGGAATAATTATTTTGCACGTAATAAGGAGGCACTTCCTTGCTGCGGCCGTGGACCCAGCTGTCAGCCTCTCCACATACAGTCCACGTCCGATGGAAGCCGTTCCTTGACCACGTTGACCACGCCGCGCCGAGAGCACCAGGGCGGTGGACGACGGCGAGGCCTAGGAAGGGGACGACGCGGAGCCGGGGAAGACGCGGCAGTGGATGCCCACGCGTAGAGGAGTATGAGGGTTCACTGGTTCGCTGCGGTGTGAGGCTGCCGTCGCCGCAGAATAACAGGGGGTGTGGGTGAGTAGAGGGATGGCCTGGCCAGCGGTGGGAGTAGTAGGGGGCGGTGAGGCCTCCGCCGCATCACAGCCGGCCACGGGAGGCAGGAGCACGAGGCACGACCGGCGCTGGTTTGGACTGCTGGAGCAAGAAGACCAGAGGTTGAAGAAGCACTACGGCCGTTGGATGGACATCGTACGGTCACTGGAGCTAGAATCGTGCATATTGACTAAGTTTACAAAGCCCTCCGTCCCCGTCAACTTAGTAGGCCCACAAGTCAGCCTGCCACTATACTGGGTCCCAGCTAACAGGGGGAGTATTCATTTTTTTGTGCGTAATAAGGAGGCACTTCCTTGCGTGCGAAGATATAGCTGGTGGGTCTGAGCTGTCAGCGACGGTAACGTTTTTTCGCGAAATACAGAGGCCCTTTCGGTGGGTCCCTGATGTCAGGTGGAGGAATCATTATTTTGCGCGTAATAAGGAGGCATTTCCTTGCGTGCGGCCGTGGACCCAGCTGTCGGCCTCTCCACGTACAATCCACTTCAGATGCATGTCGGTCGTTGACCACATTGACCAGGCCGCGCCGAGAGCACCAGGGCGGTGGACGATGGCGAGGCCTAGGAAGGGAATGACACGGAGGCAGGGAAGACTCGGCAGTTGTTTCCTACGCGGAGGGGAGTACGACTGTACAAGGGTTTACTGGTTCGTCTGCCGTCGCCGGAGAATAACAGCAGGTGTGGGTGAGTAGAGGGATGGCTAGGCCAGCGATGGGATACGGTGGGGCGGTGAGGCCTGCGCGGCAGTACAACCGGCCGCGGGGAGGAGGGAGCTTGGCAGTCCCGCCGGCGCTTGTTTGAGCGGCTGGAGCAGGAAGAGCAGTGATTGAAGAAGCACGACGGCCGTTGGATGGCCATCCAACAGTCACTGCTTGTGCGTCAACCTTTTTTTTAGGAAAGCCTCAAATCTTTGGAAAATAGCATACAGCCCATCTGCCATTATTTCTAATAATTTACAGCCCATTTGATAATTATTAAGGTTTTTTTGGAGCCCATATTCTTTTTGTTAGCATTACAGCCCATATTGTGGCCACGGTTAAAAAATTATACAAAATTTTGCATATTTCGGTGCGGTCCAAACTGTTTTTAATCCCGAAATTTCGACTCACATTCAAACTGATTTTAAAAATAAATGTATATCAATATAAAATCCAACAAATTCTCCACGCATAAAAATTAATGTAATTTAAAATCTCGAAATGGAAAAAAAGATATTTGAAACTAATTTCCGGTTTGATGTGTTTCAAAAATGTACAACCCATTTCTCATTACTGATGGGCCATTTTCTCGGCCAGCCGAATGAAAGCTCTCCTCGTCTTGAAAGATTTGCAGCCCAACAGGCCTGACAAAGCGACTTACTTGGCAAATCACAAAAAAACTGTGTTGTGGCCATGGACCCAGCTGTCAGCCTCTCCACGTACAGTACTCTTCTGATGGAAGTCGTTCCTTGACCACGTTGACCATGCCGCGCGGAGAGCACCACGGCGGTGGACGACGGCGAGGCCTAGGAAGGGGACGACGCGGAGCCGGGGAAGACTGTAACACCCCGGATGTAACTTTCCATATTTGTAACTCCAACTCTTGCCTTTTTCGGCTATGTGTTATGATATTCTCTCAGTGGTCGGGTTTTGTCTTTCGTTTTACATTTTGTTAATGTCATGCATCTCATATCATGTCATCATCTGCATCTCATTTGCATACGTGTTCGTCTCATGCATCCGAGCATTTTCCCCGTTGTCCGTTTTGCAATCCGACACTCCCACATGCACCGGCGCACCCCTTCTTGTCTCTTTTCGTGAGTGGGTGTTAAATGTTCTCGGAATGGACCGAGGTTTCCCAAGCGGCCTTGGTACACCACCGGTAGGCCACCTGTCAAGTTTCGTTCCATTTGGAGGTCGTTTGATGCTCCAACAGTTAACCGGGTAACCGCAAAGGCCTCTTGTGTGGTGCAGCCCAACACCCCTCCAAACAGCCCAATAACCCACCTAAGCGCCATCGGTCGTTCGATCACGATCGTGTGGGCGAAAACTACACCCCATTTGGAGTCTCCTAGCTCCCTCTACCTATAAATAGGTGCCTCCCCCCGGAATCCCGCAGTCCAAACACTAGAAATTCCCCTCTCCGCGCCGGACGTGTCCGTCCGCGCCGGACAAAGCCCGCGCCACCGCCTCCGCTCCAATCGGCGTCCGCCACATGGCGCGTCCCGGCGCTCCGCCGCCCGCTGCCGAAGCCCGCCGAGGCCCGCAGCCGGCCCTCCCCGGCCCGGGTTCGCCCGCCGACGCCCGCGACCCGCGCGCCTCCCGGAGCTTCGCCTGACCTCGACGCCGGCGACCCCGCGACCCACCGCAGGCCGGCGCGCCTTCGCCGCCCCTCCACCCATCGTCTACACCGCCGGCCACCGCGGCCCCGCGCTGGTGCCCGCCGGTGCCGCCTCCTCCGGCGACCCCCGACCCCGTCGCCGCCAGATCAGGCCTCCCCGGCCCCGTCCCCGACTTCTCCAGCCACCGTCGTCTCGTCTCCAGTGAACTTCGGTCAGATCCGCCGCCGCCTCGTTTTGCATGCCGGTTCAACCCTCAGATCCGCGATGTGAAATTTCCTCTGTAGTCCCTAAATCTGTAATATTATGTGGCTCTGTTCATTGCATCATATCTCCTTGCATGCTGCTCCGTTTCATGCGCATGATATGTCAAAATGTTCACCACGTGATGCTCTCCATTTTGTTCCATTGTGCCATGTTTGTTTGAGTTCATATTGATGCCCAAATATCTGATGCAAGAGTGCTATATGATGTTTATTGCTGTTACTTATCAGAACTTGATGTATTGTCATTTTTGCTGCATTTGACGTGTGCATCTTTTGGGCATGAGCTCTACATGTGTTTTGATTTATGCCTTGCCATCTTTACAGAGGTGTATGCCATGTATTTTTGTGATCTATTTGGTGACTAGCACAAGCATGCAAACTAGGCTTCATGATGTTTCTGTTTTCAGGGACTTAGGATTTTGCAGTCCTTTACCTGCTGTTATTTTTAGGGCTTGTAAACTAGATGCTACAGTGAGATCCATGCTTATTTTGAGATACTTCAAGAAGGGTGTTTTGAACATACGGTTATGCTATAGCTATCCATGCCACTGTTTGCAATTATGGAGTGCCCTAGAATGTCTCAATCTTACTCTACTTTTGCTATAAAATATTCCTGGCAGAATGTTAACTTGCTATTCAATCTTGCCAAGGTTGTTGTAGTTGATCCATACATGCTATGAACTTGCTCTTGCCATGGATAGCTTCATGAACATGTCTTCTTGCTGTTGGTATGATTGTTTTGTCATGCATTGCCTTGTGATGAGTGAATCGAGCTCACAAAGATGCCTTCATAATGCTGTTAATGCCATGCTCTGTTTCCTGCTGTCTGAATCTGTTAACGGAACTTGCTATGTTTACACGGGTGCCATCATATCTTCTGTGCCTTTTTAGCTCATGATCAGTAAGGTTCTTTTGTTCTATGCATTTATTAGATTCATGCCATGCCTTGTTTTGCTATGATAAGTTCCTGTAGCATGCTGATTGCTTTCTCTGAACATTGCTACCTGATGCTGTTTAAACCTGTGAAGCCGAGTCTGTGAAGCTGATATCTTTTGCACTTTTGCCATGCTTGTTTGAACCTGTTATATTGTGATCTAGCCGTAGCTCAGTGTTCATCTTTTGTCAAGCCTCTCTTGTAGATCACTTCCATATGCTTTGTTGCTATGTTGGGGTGCTGTAGCATAGTTACTTGATGTATTGTAAGTGCTATCATGCTGTTAATCGCAGAATTGTGTCATTCTTGTTTTGCTTGCCATTTGCAAACCGTGTATCCGTTTCCGGTGATCTTTATATCGATTTCGACCGAAATCATCTCATCTTTCCAGCGGCATACTTGGTTTGCAAAGTTGATGCCTTGTTCATCTTTTCCCTTCCGGAGCACGCATATGCATTGCATATCACATCTCGCATATCATGCCATGTATTGCATCATGTTGCTTGTGCATTCCCGTGATTGATTGTTGGTCCTTTGCTTGTGTTCTTGCTTTGGGTAGAGCCGGGAGACGAGTATGCTTACGAGGAACCTGTTGAGAACGCTTACGTGGATCAAGCTTTCGACAACTCTGAGAACCTTGCAGGCAAGATGACCATACCCTCGAAATCACTTCTATCTTTGCTTGCTAGTTGTTCGCTCTATCGCTATGCTGCGCTACCTACCACTTGCTATATCATACCTCCCATGTTGCCATGTCAAGCCTCTAACCGTCGTTTCCTAGCAAACCGTTGTTTGGCTAAGTTACCGCTTTTGCTCAGCCCTTCTTATAGCGTTGCTAGTTGCAGGTGAAGTTGAAGTTGGTTCCATGTTGGAACATGGATATTTTGGCATATCACAATATCTCTTATTTAATTAATGCATCTATATATTTGGTAAAGGGTGGAAGGCTCGGCCTTATGCCTGGTGTTTTGTTCCACTCTTGCCGCCCTAGTTTCCGTCATACCGGTTTTATGTTCCTTGATTTTGCGTCCCTTACGCGGTTGGGTGATTTATGGGACCCCCTTGACAGTTCGCCTTGAATAAAACTCCTCCAGCAAGGCCCAACCTTGGTTTTACATTTGCCTACCTAAGCCTTTTTCCCTTGGGTTTTCTCGAGCCCGAGGGTCATCTTTATTTACGCCCCCCCGGGCCAGTGTTCCTTTGAGTGCTGGCCCAAACTGAGCGATGTCCGGCGCCCCCTGGGCAACCAGGGTCTATGCCAACCCGACATCTGGCTCATCCGGTGTGCCCTGAGAACGAGATATGTGCAGCTCCTATCGGGATTTGTCGGCACATTCGGGCGGCTTTGCTGGTCTTGTTTTACCATTGTCGAAATGTCCTGTAAACCGGGATTCCGAGACTGATCGGGTCTTCCCGGGAGAAGGAATATCCTTCATTGGCCGTGAGAGCTTATAATGGGCTAAGTTGGGACACCCCTGTAGGGTATTATCTTTCGAAAGCCGAGCCCGCGGTTATGAGGCAGATGGGAATTTGTTAATGTCCGGTTGTAGAGAACTTAACACTTGACTTAATTAAAATACATCAACCGCGTGTGTAGCCTTGATGGTCTCTTTTCGGCGGAGTCCGGGAAGTGAACACGGTTTGTGTTATGTATGAACTTAAGTAGTTTCAGGATCGCTTCTTGATCACTTCTAGCTTCTCGACCGATGCGTTGCTTCTCTTCTCGCTCTCATTTGCGTATGTTAGCCATCATATATGCTTAGTGCTTGCTGCAGCTCCACCTCATTACCCCATCCTTTCTTATAAGCTTAAATAGTCTTGATCTCGCGGGTGTGAGATTGCTGAGCCCTCGTGACTCACAGATTCTACCAAAATAGTTGCAGGTGCCAACGATACCTATGCAGATGACGCAACCAAGCTCAAGTGGGAGTTCGACAAGGAACGTGGTCGTTACTATGTTTCATTTCCTGATGATCAGTAGTGGAGCCCATTTGGGACGATCGGGGATCTAGCATTTGGGGTTATCTTCTTTCCATTTGGATTTGATCGTAGATGGATTATGTGTGGATTTTGGATGATGTATGATTTAATTTATGTATTGTGTGAAGTGGCGATTGTAAGCCAACTCTCTTTATCCCATTCTTGTTCATTACATGGGATTGTGTGAAGATGACCCTTCTTGCGACAATACCTACAATGCGGTTATGCCTCTAAGTCGTGCCTCGACACGTGGGAGATATAGCCGCATCGTGGGTGTTACAAGTTGGTAATCAGAGCCATCCCCGACTTAGGAGCCCCCTGCTTGATCGAATCGCTGGCGTTGTTGAGTCTAGAACAAAAATGTTTTGAGTCTTAGGATTATATATATCGGAGAGTAGTATTCTTTTTACTCCCCAGTCGCTCCGTCGCTCTGGTGAGGCCCCCTGACGTAGAAGTTTTGACTTTTCTCTCCTCAAATTTCACAAAAAAAAAATTTAGGATCACGCGGGTATCTTGGAATCGTTTCGATGGTTTTGTGACGAGAACATTGTTCTTGGTGCCTCCTGACATTTAGGGGTTGTGGCAGTGTCCCGGGGAGTTTTGCCGACATCGAAAATCTCTTTTATGCACTTGTTGGTGAGATCACCTCGACGCCACCCAGTACTGGGGCGGGAGTTCGGGAGTATTGCCATAACTCGTATAACGGATGGTTTTCGAAGGTTGAGGTACACGATTTCCGAAGGTTTCTTGGTTATGTGTTGACGGATGGATACAACTGCATCTAGGAATTGCTAGTTTGGGTGATATATTTTGTGTCCCCTATATCCCCAACACCAGATTGCATAACCAGAAAGTTTCGGGAGTTTATAGGTGGGATTCAAGTAGCTCTTAGCATTTGTTCCCGCAGATATTTGGTTTGTGATTGGGTAATCCTTACCATTTATTTGTTCCAGTCGTACCTTGTTATTTCATTCATCAACCCTTTATCAAGTGGCTTCTCACCTTAATGGAAGTGTGATGATTTACTATGGAATTCATTCGTTCATCCTCGTTCGAATGTTTATTGTGAAGACTATATGTTGCAATTTCTATCCGTTGATTCAACTTGTCTATCTGTCTATCAAGATGCTAACGGATGTCACCCTCTTCAGGATGGCTCCGCCCACGCGTCAGAATCCGGAACGCAATGATGGGAGTCAGGCAAACCCTCCGCCACCACCTCCGCCTCCGGAGGCATAGCAAGCTATCATGGCAGCCACCAACGCCAATGCTCAGATGATTTTGCAACTCTTGCAAGAGCGCACCCAAGGGCAAGGCAACCAAGGAAATTAAGGCCAAGGCAAAATCAGCCTCACTTCGCTACCCTCAACCAGTTCCTTGCAAATCAACCGAAGTCTTTCAGCTACTGTGTCGAGGCCACAGACGCCGATGATTGGCTCGTGGACATCAAAAAGCATTTTGAATGTAGCAATGTCAGGCCAGAGGACTTTGTCAAGTTTGCTTCTTTTCAACTCAAGGATCAAGCTGCCGAGTGGTATCAACAATACAAAGATTCCAGAGGAGGTCGTGTGATTACCTGGGATGATTTCTGCCGAGACTTCAAAGCTCACCACATTCCACAAAGTGTTGTTGAGAGCAAGCGTGAGGAGTTCCGCAATCTCAAGCAAGGCAGCATGTCCGTGTATCAATACAATACCCAGTTTCAAAAACTCGCTCGCTTCGCTAAGCAAGACGTTCCTGATGAAAAGAGCATGATCTATCAATTCAGAGGTGGCCTTAGAGAAGATCTGCAATTACCTCTCGTGCTTTTTGAGCCGACCAAGTATGATGATTTCTACAACATGGCACTGAAACAAGAGGCTGCTCAGCTCAAGTATGAGGCTTCTAACAAGAGAGTCAGGGATGCAGTTCAGTCTTCTTCTTCCTCACTAGTGGGTGCTAAGCAACAGAAGTTCTGGTTGCCTCCTCCTCCTCCGTTTTGTCAGCCTTTCCAGCAGAAGAACAAAGGTGGCCATGGATCTTCCCACCCACCCAACCCTGGCTATCAGAACAAGTCTCAGAATCAAGCTCGAAGGCCGAATGCTCCTTATCATCGTCCACTCTCAGAGGTGACTTGCAACAAGTGTCAGCAGAAAGGTCACTATGCTAACAAGTGCTTCAACCAAAGGCGCCTTCCGCCTCCTCCTCCTGTGAGATCTTCCAGCAATGCAGTGGTCAAGCATAATCCCAAGTCTGCAAAGATGAACATGATGAATGCAGCTCAAGCGGAGGAATCTACTGATGTGATAATGGGTAATCTCTCAGTTAATGATATTCCTGCAAAAGTTTTATTTGATACTGGTGCATCGCTTTCTTTCATCTCTAGACCTTTTGCATCTAAGCATGAGTTGGTTTTTCAAGATTTGCCTAGACCGTTATCAGTTGTCTCTCCGGGTAAATTCATGAACGCAAGCTCCTTGGTTCAGGATATCTCTATCAAGATGGGCAACTATAAATTTCTGTCTTCTCCAATTGTCCTTGGTGACTCGGATATTGATCTAATTCTCGGGATGGACTGGCTTTCTAAGCACAAGGCTCAACTTGATTGTGCTGCCAGGGAAATTCAATTGACACACTCTTCTGAGGATGTGATCATCTATGCCGCTCGTGATGAGACCATTTGGTTATTATCTCTCAATGAGAAGGGCGAGCTAGACGCAATCTCTCAGATTCCAGTCATTTGTGAGTACCAAGATGTTTTTTCAGAAGAGCTTCCGGGTATGCCTCCTCACCGGCCAGTCGAGTTCGTTATCGATCTTGAGCCAGGCACGGAACCCGTTTGCAAGCGTCCATATAAGCTTGGACCCAAGGAGCTGAAGGAATTGAAGAAACAACTCGATGAACAAGAGCGTCTGGGTTTCATCAGACCGAGTTCATCTCCATGGGGTTGTGGTGTTCTTTTTGTCCAGAAGAAGGATGGCACGGACCGACTTTGCATCGACTACCGTCCATTGAACAAGAAGACAATCAACAACAAGTATCCACTTCCCAACATCAATGAGCTATTCGAGCAACTCAAGGGTGCTAAAGTATTCTCCAAACTTGACCTTTGAATGGGTTATCATTAGATTCACATTCGTGAAGAAGATATTCCCAAGACAGCATTCAGAACAAGCTTTGGTTCTTATGAATATACTGTCATGTCTTTCGGCCTTGTCAATGCTCCTCCAACATTCTCTCGAATGATGAACTTCATCTTCAACCCCTATACCAATGAATTCGTCCTGGTGTATCTCGATGATATCTTGGTCTTCTCCAAGAATAAGAAGGATCATGCCAAACATTTGCGATTGGTGCTCGACAAGCTCAGAGAGTATCAATTCTATGTGAAGTTTTCCAAATGTGAGTTTTAGCTTGATGAATTTCTTTACCTTGGTCATATCATCTCTGCCAAGGGCATCGCTGTTAATCTCGAGAAGGTGTCTGCAATTGTGAATTGGGAACCTCCTCAGAATGTCAAGCAGCTCCGCAGTTTCCTTGGTCTTGCAAGCTATTGCCGAAGATTCGTTGAGAATTTCTCTAAGATTGCAAAGCCTCTTTCCAACCTCCTCCAGAAGCATGTCAAGTATGTCTGGACTCCTGAGTGTGACGTTGCTTTCAACACTCTCAAAGAGAAACTCGTCACAGCTCCTGTCTTAACTCCTCCTGACGAATCCAAGCCATTCGAAGTTTTCTGTGATGCTTCTCTTCAAGGTCTCGGTGCTGTGTTAATGCAAGAGAAGAAAGTTGTGGCCTATACCTCGCGTCAGTTGAAGCCCAATGAAAAGAACTACCCCACTCACGATCTTGAGTTGGCGGCAGTTGTTCATGGATTAATAACAGGGAGACATCTCTTGTTGGGAAGGAAAGTGGACATATTCACCGATCACAAGAGTCTCAAGTACATCTTCACTCAGCCCAACCTCAACCTCAGGCAAACTCGATGGGTCGAAATGATTCAAGAGTACAATCCGAGTATTGAATATACTCCAGGCAAGGCCAATGTCATTGCAGATGCTTTGAGCAGGAAGGCTTATTGCAGCAGCTTAATTCTTAAGCCCTTCCAACCGGACCTTTGTGAAGCTTTTCGCAAACTGAATCTCCAAGTTGTTCCTCAAGGCTTTGTTGCCAACCTCCTAGTCTCTCCTACTTTGGAAGATCAAATTCATGAGGCACAAATCCTGGATACCATGGTGAAGAAGGTGAAACGTGGTATCGAAAAGGGTCTTTCCAAATACAAGTGCTTCCACATTGATGACAAAGATACTCTTTGCTTCGAGGATCGAATTGTGGTTCCTAAAGGCGATCTGAGAAAAGTCATTATGAACGAGGCACACAATTCTCTTCTTTCCATTCATCCTGGAAGTACGAAGATGTACCATGACCTCAAGCAGTCGTATTGGTGGACTCGAATGAAGCGAGAAATCGCTCAATTCGTGAACGAATGTGATGTCTGTCGAAGGGTGAAAGCAGAACACCAATGACCAGCTGGTCTCCTCCAACCTCTTGCTATTCCAGAATGGAAGTTTGATCATATCGAAATGGACTTCGTGACTGGATTTCCCAAGTCCAAATGCGGAAATGATGCTATCTTCGTTGTCATCGACAAGCTTACTAAAGTGGCTCATTTTCTTCCTATCAAAGAATCTGTCACAGCAGCTCAGTTGGCAGAGCTATACACCTCCAGGATTGTCTCCTTGCACGGCATTCCACAATTGATATCTTCAGATCATGGAAGCATCTTCACTTCTAAGTTCTGGGGCTCCTTTCAGAAGGCCATGGGCACCAACATTCGCTTCAGCACAGCTTTCCATCCTCAAACTAGTGGCCAAGTCGAGCGAGTCAATCAAATCCTTAAAGATATGCTGAGGGCTTGTGTAATTTCCTATGGCATGAAGTGGGATGATTGTCTTCCATATGCCGAGTTCTCCTACAACAACAGCTTCGAAGCGAGTTCGGGCAAGGCCCCATTCGAGATTCTGTATGGCAGGAAGTGTCGTACTCCTCTCAATTGGTCAGAGACTGGTGAACGCCAATTTCTTGGCAATGACTTAATCACAGAAGCCGAAGAAATGTGCAAAGTCATTCGTGAGAATCTCAAAGCCGCGCAATCGCGCCAGAAGAGTTACTATGATAGCAAGCACCGTGACTTGGCTTTCGAGATCGGAGACCATGTCTACCTCCACGTCTTTCCAATGAAAGGCACTCGTCGCTTCGGTATCAAAGGGAAGCTTGCCCCTAGATACATGGGTCCTTTCAAGATCATTGGCAAAAGAGGCGACCTCGCCTATCAACTTGAGCTTCCCTCCAACTTCGCGAACGTGCACGATGTGTTCCACGTGTCACAGCTTCGCAAGTGCTTCAAGACTCCTGAGCGCACCATCAACTTCGAAGAGATTGACCTCCAAGAAGATCTGTCTTATCATGAGCACCCCGTTGCTATTCTTGAAGAAACTGAGCGCAAGACTTGCAACAAGTCAATCAAATTCCTGAAAGTGAAGTGGTCACACCATTCCGACCGAGAAGTCACCTGGGAGCGCGAGGACCACCTCCGTTCCGAATATCCGGAGTTCTTTCAGTCCTAGATATCGGGACGAGATCCTCTCGTAGTGGTGGAGTGTTGTAACACCCCGGATGTAACTTTCCATATTTGTAACTTCAACTCTTGCCTTTTTCGGCTATGTGTTATGATATTCTCTCCGTGGTCGGGTTTTGTCTTTCGTTTTGCATTTTGTTCATGTCATGCATCTCATATCATGTCATCATGTGCATCTCATTTGCATACGTGTTCGTCTCATGCATCCGAGCATTTTCCCCGTTGTCCGTTTTGCAATCCGACACTCCCACATGCACCGGCGCACCCCCTCTTGTCTCTTTTTGTGAGCGGGTGTTAAACGTTCTCGGAATGGACCGAGGTTTCCCAAGCGGCCTTGGTACACCACCGGTAGGCCACCTGTCAAGTTTCGTTCCATTTGGAGGTCGTTTGATGCTCCAACAGTTAACCGGGTAACCGCAAAGGCCTCTTGTGTGGTGCAGCCCAACACCCCTCCAAACAGCCCAATAACCCATCTAAGCCTCCTCCATGCCCTCGGTCGTTCGATCACGATCGTGTCGATCAAAATTACACCCCATTTGGAGTCTCCTAGCTCCCTCTACCTATAAATAGGTGCCTCCCCCTGGAATCGCGTAGTCCAAACCCTAGAAATTCCCCTCTCCGCGCCGGACGTGTCCGTCCGCGCCGGACAAAGCCCGCACCGCCGCCTCCGCTCCAACCAGCGTCCGCCACGTGGTGCGTCCCGGCGCTCCGCCGCGCGCCGCCGAAGCCCGCCGAGGCCCGCAGCCGGCCCTCGCCGGCCCGGGTTCGCCAGCCGAC